>NC_073378.1:132348505-132646005 GCF_028641065.1 Leucoraja erinaceus | reverse complement strand
AGAACAAACTGCTGGGAGGAACTCACCAAGTTAACAGGTGGATGGTATTAACTATAAGGATTGGTGGAACTAACATGGATTGTTTTCTCTGGAGGTGGAGGGGAGATGATACAAGTATATTCAATGATGCGAGGCATAGATAGGATAAACCAAAGATCCTATAGCAAGCAAGATAGATCACTCGACGAAAAAGACATAACACGGTCATGGGCAGATTCATGGGTAATTTTCGGCCCCAATTCCGTAACCGGCTTCCGTCTCCGCACCAAAGATCCCATAGGATACTAGTACGGAGACGGAAGCCGTTTACGGAAACATCCTCGTAAAAATAAAAGTTATTTGGGAAAAATCTTCTCATTTTCAGAATTATAATTTATTAACACAAACTGTTTCCCCGCAACGTTGATTACACTGCGAGTCGGTCCGGGTCGGGTTACTGAAATGGATGAAAAAAAGGCCCACGTTCCGCTCCGTTGCGTACTACACGTCAGCCCATTGCATTTAGAAGGAGTGGTCTATCTTGCTTGCGATAGGATCTTTGGGATAAACCTTTTTCCTTTGGGTGGAAATGACAAAAACAAGAGGGCACAGTGTTAAGGTGAGAGGGGGAACGTTTGAAAGAGATATGCTGTGGGTACCTGGAACGTACAGCCATGGGTGATGGTGGAAGCAGATACAATAGAAGCATTTAAGAGGCTTTGAAATGGACCCGTGAATATGAAGGGAAGGAATACTTTGGATCACATAAACACAAAGGAAACTAATTTAATGTTTAAGAAGGAACTGCAGATTATGGATAATTGAAGGTAGACAAAAATGTGCAAAGTGCAAACGCACAGTTATATTATTTTCTTGCCAACAGTCCAGTAATTCCCGTACCCAAACACGTCCCCGATTAGCAAATTGTATAGAAATGGTCTGCTGATCCCACGTGCGCCATGTTGGGCATTTCCAGAGGCCAGTCCGTGCTCTAGGTCAGGGGGGGGGGAACCTGCGGCCTTAAGGTCGCCTGCGGCTTTCTAGGCCATTAAGTACGGCCTTTTGAATGAATCAAAATTATGTAGAACAAATCCTTTTATTTTTATTAATATGTTTTTGTTCGTCTTTTATTATTTTAAATTTAATTCAAAAATGAACGTATTTAAAATATCAAAGAGGAAAAGAAGATTCGACTAAATAATCCTCCCCGACTGATGGCCACAATTAAAACATTAGTAAGTCATGAGGGCTATTTTACACCTGTTATGCTCATGATTTAGGCAGGTACGGGATACTGAGTTGGATGATCAGCCATGATCATATTGAATGGCGGTGCAGGCTCGAAGGGCCGAATGGCCTACTCCTGCACCTAATTTCTATGTTTCTATGATTTAGTTCTAATGAGACTAGAATGTACGTTCACCTCCCACAAAAAGCAGTCACAACAAACTCATTAAAAAGTTAGTTAACTTTAGAATTAACAATTTTCTTTCATTTTCTTGAAGTTAGTACATAGTAGTTAGCTTTTTACAAAATAATGTACGTTTTGAAGTATATGTAATTGAAGTTTCTTGGATGCGGCCTTATTAGATTACAGCTAACTTAATGCGGCATTCCAACATGAAAAGGTTCCCCACCCCTGCTCTAGGTATTATGAGCAGTGCCCGTGCCAGGCACGTCCAAGGCTACTGCAGGCCTCCGGCTGTCGCCTTCCCTGCGAACCAGCGCTCCTCTCCTTGCCTGGCCACCTTTGTGCCCCGGGGGAGCCTCCCACAGCCACCTTGAGTGCGGTAGTATGCAGGGAGGAACTGCAGGTGCTGGTTTAAACTGAAGATAGACACTAAAATGTTGGAGCAACTCAGTGGGACCGGCAGTATCTCTGGATAGAAAGAATGGGTGACGTTTCGGGTCGAGACCTTTCTCTGAAGAAGGGTTTCGACCTGAAACGTCACCCATTCCTTCTTTCCAGAGATGCTGCTTGTCCCGCTGTTACTCCAGCCATTTGTGTCCATATTCGAGTCCGGTCGACCAGTTCCTGGTTCCCTCTCCTCTCCTAACGCTTTGCTCTTCGTTGGTTGCGTCCCTCATTGTCGACGTCTCCATCCTCGCAGTCTCTGGTCTTCAAGGCATTAGCTTGAGGCCTTCTGAACCCTGGTCTGCCGTTCTCTGAGTAGACCCCTTCCCCCCCCATGGGGCACTGGGAACTTCTCCCCTTTAGTCCAGGTATGTTGTCTGTCCACTACAGATGCTGCCGGATTATCTAAGTTCCTCCAGCACTTCCGTTTGCTCAAGACTCCAGCATCTGTCTTTTTCCTCCTGGGCCCCTGATCTTTATCTGATCTTTCTGTTATCTGATCTTTCCCCCCCCACCTCCTAAAGATGTATGGGATTATAAATCAAGAGGCGCATATAGACAGAGGAGCTAGAGGGCAAAAGACTGGATAGAAGAAAGACTGGATAGACTCGGCTTGTACTCGCTAGAATTTAGAAAATCGAGGGGGGATCTTATAGAAACTTACAAAATTCTTAAGGGGTTGGACAGGCTAGATGCAGGAAGATTGTTCCCGATGTTAGGGAAGTCCAGGACAAGGGGTCACAGTTTAAGAATAAGGGGGAAGTCTTTGAGGACTGAGATGAGAAAAATCATTTTTTACACAGAGTGTGGTGAATCTGTGGAATTCTCTGTCACAGAAGGTGGCCGCCGGCCTGCGGCCTACACCAACTTATAGCCGCGGTCTCCGGTGGGGAGGAGCCGACTCTGGACTTACCTGGACTCGTACCTTGTCCTTACCATCTGGACGCCCGCAGCGGCGGCTGCGGAGGGTTGAGGTCCCGACCATGGGGAAAAATGGAGGAGGACTGGCCAAATTGTGTGCCTTCCACCACAGTGATGAATGCTGTGGTGGATGTTTATGTTAAATTTTTATTGTGTTTTTGCTCTTTATCATTGTATCGCTGCTGACATATCCATTTCACTTGCACTTTTTGTGCAATGTGACAAATAAACTGTATTGTATTGTAGTTGAGGCCAGTTCATTGGCTATATTTAAGAGGGAGTTAGATGTAGCCCTTGTGGCTAAAGGGATCAGGGGGTATGGAGAGAAGGCAGGTACGGGATACTGAGTTGGATGATCAGCCATGATCATATTGAATGGCGGTGCAGGCTCGAAGGGCCGAATGGCCTACTCCTGCATCTATTTTCTATGTTTCCATGAAACGCTTTGTTGTCAAATCAGTTGTAATTAAGAACGATTCCAAGACTGATGTGAAGAAGAACGTGGGATTTCTCATGTTCTGGAGCTAATATTTCCCCCTCGCTGTCCATCAAACCTTTCCCCACGGTATTGCAGCTCCCTCTATCACGTTTCCAACGAGAGTGAAGCTGATCTACAGGGTGAATGGCAAACTGTTCAATAAAGGTCACCTCCACTCTGTAACAAAGATCACCCCATCCTCCGTCAACTTGCACACACACAGCCTGATCACTCCTTGACTGAGATAAATAACAGGAATGGACCTTGCACTGAGCATCTGCTGTCAACCTGTGCCGGCTGCACATCACACTCCCTCCCTGACTATGGTGTGGGAACGACTTCCACAGCTCTGCGGGAGCAGAATAGAATGCAATTTATTGTCATTCAAACCTAGGTTTGAATGAAATATCATTTCTACAGTTTTTTACATTGCAAAACAATCCAAGACCCACACTTAACACAGTTTACATAAACATCCATCACAGT
The DNA here is from genome assembly GCF_028641065.1 of Leucoraja erinaceus. Classification (NCBI taxonomy): domain Eukaryota; kingdom Metazoa; phylum Chordata; class Chondrichthyes; order Rajiformes; family Rajidae; genus Leucoraja; species Leucoraja erinaceus. The sequence continues at coordinate 132,642,286 of NC_073378.1, read as the reverse complement.
GAGTCTCCAATATCTCCTCACTGTGATGGAAGGCAAAGTCTTTATCTCTTCCCTTTGTTCCTTCTCCCGTGGTCCAGCAGTCCAACTGCAGTGTCGAGGCGAACTGGGGCTCCGATGTTAAAGCCCCCAGCGGGCGATGGTAAATCCTGAGGCCGTTTAAGCCACGCCGGGCGATGTTAGGCCCCGGCTCCATGTCCTTAAACCCGCGATTCCAGCAGGAGAAGTCGCCGTTGAGCTCTGAAAAGTGGTCTCCCACCAGGGACTTGGAGCTCCCGATGTTCCCGTCCACCGGGTCTGCGGCCGGTGCCTCCGAACTCCAAAAGTCGGGTCGCAGCCGCACGCCGCCACAGCTCTTCCCGCTCCGAAGTTGGCCAGCTCCGCGATGTCAGTTCCGCAGGCTCTGCAACTGGAGCCCCCAGGTAAGTCCCGGCCGGAGGTCGCCGCCGGCTCCACGATGTTAGGCCCAACGACATCCGAGACCCGACAGGGAATAGTCGGGTCCGCGCACAGGGAAAGATTTAAACGGTTTCCCCCCCACCACCCCCCACATATACACAGCTAAAAAAAATAAATAAAAACTAACTCAAGACATACATTTAACAAGACAAAAATAAAAAAAGACAGACGACTGTAGTCGAGCCGTTGCCATTAGGCGCCACCACTAACCAAGACAGTCGGAACAGCATGGAACAGGCCATTCAGCCCAACTTGTCCATGCTGACCAAGACCAAGACCAAGCTAGTCCCCTTTGTCCACATTTGGCCCATGTCCTTCTAAACCTTTCTTAGCCACGTACCTATCCAAATGTCTTTTAAATATCATTATACCTGCCTCAACTAATTCCTCTGGCAGTTCATTTCATATACCTGTGGGGCCTTCACGCCCACATTGGTTTTGCAAACAGCCTGTCACCGCTGGCAACTCGCCAGCAGCCTCACGAGAAGGTCCAGCCACAAGAGCTCAATAACAACTCCAAGGTCAGAAGCAGTAATTGTCCTCATCTGCAAATGGGTTATGATTGGTGAGAATGTAGGCAAACGGTGCTCCTGGAATAAAACGTGGCACGAGGTGTCTGGCTCAGCTAAGTGTTGTTTGTTCTTTGCTTTCTGTCGTGGGATTCAGTTGATCCTACAACTGGCAACCCCGTTGCTACATGCAATCTTCCACTTACTCGCGAAATGTATGACGATAAAAGTGACAAGGTGTCAGTCGACGAAGTAAAACTCGATGTCCCAACTCTTTTTACAATCAACGCGAGAGTGTGGTTTTCAATACTAGAAGCTCGATTTCACTCCCTCAATGTCACGAGCCAACGGACAAAATTCGGGTTCCTAGCAGCGCGTCTGCCAGAGCAGATCACGTGGAGGACGTGCTCCTTAATCCCGAAGAAATGACGCCAAATGACGTGCATAAAATCGCTATCTTGAAGCGAACACAGCCCTCGAAGCAAGCCCGCATTTTGGAGCTGCTGGGAGATGGTAATCTCGGCGATAGGAGGCCATCACAAATGCTGCGGAGATGGCGCAGGCTGGCGGTAGACGAAAAGATTGATGGCGATGTCTGGAAGCAGAAGTTTCTCCGCTGCCTGCCTACTCGGGTGCAATTTTAATTGGCCAGCATAGATGAGCTTGCAAAACAGGCCAACATTGTCTTGGAGGCAACCATTGAGCTGCAGGTGACAGGCTGTATGCAAAACCAATGTGGGCGTGAAGGCGCCACATTGTTGTATTGTATTGTATTGTATTGAAGGAGACAGGGAGACAGGGGGGAGAGAGAGAGAGGGGGTGTCAGGAGAGAGAGGGGAGAGAGAGAGAGGGGGGGGGATGGAGAGAGAGAGAGAGAGGGAGGGAGAGAGAGAGAGAGGGAGAGAGAGAGAGAGGGAGAGAGAGAGAGAGAGAGAGAGAGAGAGAGAGAGAGAGAGAGAGGAGAGGGAGAGAGAGAGAGAGAGGGGGAGAGAGAGGGAGAGAGAGGGGGGGGGAGAGGGAGGAGAAGGGAGAGAGAGAGGGGGAGAAGAGACAGGGAGGGAGGGAGAGAGAGGGGGAGAAATCAGAGTATCTATATTGTGTGCATTTCATATATGTTTTATACTTTGGCAAGGGAGACAATGGGGGGGGAGAGAGGGAGAGAGAGGAGAGAGAAGGAAAGAGATAGAGGGAGGGAGAAAGAGAGAGAGAGGGAAGAGGGGGGGAGAGAGAGAGAGAGGGAGAGAGAGGGAAGGAGAGAGAGAGAAGGAGAGAGAGAGAAGAAGAAAGGGAGAGAGAGGGGGGAGAGAGAGAGTTAGGGAAAGAGGGGAGAGAGTTAGGGGAGAGAGGGAGAGGGGGAGAGTGAGGGGGAGGGAGAGAGGGGGAGAGAGAGAGAGAGAGAGTGGGAGAGAGAAGAGAGAGGGAAGGGGAGAGAGAGAGTGAGAGAGGGGAGATGGGGGAGAGAGAGGGGGTGAGAGGAGAGACAGGGGAGAGAGAGGAATGAGAGGTGGGAGGGAGAGAAAGAGAGGTGGAGAGGGAGAGAGGGGGACAGAAAGGGGAGAGAGAGAGACGGGGGAGAGAGAGGGGGGGATAGAGAGGCAGGGCTGCCAACTCCCATGCATTGAGCGTGAGAATCACGCATTTCACCAAATTCTCACGCTGATCACAAATTTCTCTCGCTCTGTTGTGAGAAATTCTGTAATCAACGAAAATTTCAAAACTCATATCAACTGCATGGGCCGCGGGTGTTGGAAGCAAAAGCAGCGGCGGGGACAGATGCGGACGGGGAGCGGGGCTGGCGAGTGTTTGCCGGGCTGGCGAAACTCTCACTGCAGCTCCGGCCATGGAGCAGCCTCAGTGCAAGAGTCCCGGGCCGTCGGAGGCATCGAAGCGTTGCGCCGCTGCCGTGAGAGTCTCTGTGCCGAATTCGCCCAGGTGGCCGGCATGGATCAGGCTGCGGCTCGGTGCATCCTGGAGGATAACCAGTGGCTGCTGGAAGAAAGTACCAAGCACTAGGTAGAAACGGTGGAAGATAGTGGACTTCAAATGGGGGTGGTTGGTGAAAGCATCCTGCTTGCCTGCTAGATTTTCACTTACTGTAACTGCAGGAAATATGTTCCCGATGTTGGGGACATTCAGAACCATGGGTCACAGTTTAAGAATAAAGGGGGCAGTCAGGACTGAGATGAGAACAAACTTTCTTCACGCAGCGAGTTGTGAATCTGTGGAATTCTCTGCCACAGAAGGCAGTGCAGGCCAATTCACTGGATGTTTTCAAGAGAGAGTTACATTTAGTTCTTGGGGCTAACGACATCAAGGGATATGGGGAAAACCAGGAAAGAGGTACTGATTTTAGATGAATAGCCATGATCATATTGAATTGCTGTGCTGGCTCGAAGGGCCGATGGCCTATTCCTGCACCTATTTTCTATGTTTCTATCAATCAATCAATCAATCAACAATCAATCAATCAATCGACCTTTATTGTCATCTTGCAAAGCAACAGGTGTACAGTGCAAAATGAGAAGACGTTTCCCAGGGAATACCGGTACATCGCACATGTAACTTAAAACATTTCACACATAATAACAGTAAAAAACAATCCAGTCCCTGATGAAACAGTATAAATAGTTAAAATCAGGTAAAACAGCAACATTAAATACAGTAAAAACAATCATTAAAATGTCCAGGGCAGCTGATTTAAGTGGCCAGTGCCAGAGTTATTAAAATGTCAGTGCAAAGCCGCAGAATCAGGTGACTGTGAGTACAGAGTGACTGTTTAGCAGCCTCACAGCCTGTGGCAGGAAGCTGTTTAGCAGTCTGGTAGTCCGGGCTTTGATGCTACGGTATCTCTTGCCTGATGGCAGGAGATCCAGGTGTGTGTGGAGGGGGTGCAGTTTGTCCTTAGCTATTCTCAGAGCTTTTTTCAGACAGCGGCTCTGGAACAGTTCTTGTACCGAGGGTAGGGAGACGCCAATGATCCTCTCTGCTCCCCTCACTACCCTCTGCAGAGACTTCCTGTCTGAGCAGTTACAGTTGGAGTACCACGTGTTCATGCAGTACGTGAGTACAGACTCCACCGTGCCCCTGTAGAAAGTCCTGAGGATGTTGGTGGGGAGTGAGGCCTGTTTGAGTTTCCTCAGGAAGTGCAGTCGCTGATGGGCCCGTTTGACAATCCCAGTGTTGTTCCTGGACCAGGTGAGACTGTCTGTGATTTGCACTCCGAGGAACTTTATGCTCTCCACTCTCTCCACCGTGGTGCCACTGATGTTGAGGGGTGTGTGTTTTGGGCTGCGACCTCCTGAAGTCGACAATAATCTCCTTTGTTTTGTCGACATTTAATGCTAGATAGTTGTTGCCGCACCAGTCCACTAGTTGTTTCACTTCCTCCCTGTACATTGATTCATCATCTCCGCTGATGAGTCCCACCACTGTTGTGTCATCCGCAAATTTTATGATCTTATTGTCCCTGAATCTGGCAGCACAGTCATGTGTGAGCAGTGTGAACAACAGCGGGCTGAGCACACAGCCTTGAGGGGAGCCGTTGCTCAGGAGAGCCGGTGCTCAGCATCCAGATCGAGCCGGAGGCCCAGCAGGGTTAGTTTCTCCACAAGTCTCTGTGGGATGATGGTATTAAAAGCTGAGCTGAAGTCAATGTACAGGATTCTGGCATAGGTGTTTTTGTTTTCCAGATGAGTGAGTACTGTGTGCAGCGTAGTAGAGATGGCATCTTCTGTAGAACGGTTGGGGCGATAGGCAAACTGGAGGGGGTCTAACGATGAGGGGAGGCTGTCAGTAATGTGAGGTTTCACCAGGCGTTCAAAGCACTTCATTATTATTGGGGTCAGGGCGACAGGGCGGTAGTCATTTAACCATATAACCATATAACCATATAACAATTACAGCGCGGAAACAGGCCATCTCGGCCCTACAAGTCCATGCCGAACAACTTTTTTCCCTTAGTCCCACAGTTTAGGCAGGCAACAACTGGTTTCTTTGCTATTGGGATTATTGTGGAAGTTTAGAGGCATGTGGGAACAATGGCTTGACTAAGGGAGATGTTAAAGATGTCTGTTAGCACATCTGCTAACTCCTCAGCACATTCCTTGAGCACACGTCCTGGGATGTTGTCGGGTCCCCGACTGCTTTCCACGGGTTGACCTTAGACAGGATTCTCCGTGTGTCCATTGTGTCTATGGTCAGGACTGGCTGATCGGTTTGTAAGCAGGGGCTTGCTCTCCCCTTTGGTGTGGTGTTTGCTGCATCAAAACGTGCAAAGAAGTTGTTCTGTTTATCTGGAAGAGAAGTGTCGGTGTCAGTTACCTGCTGCCTTGCCTTGTACCCCGTCAGTGTTTGGATTCCCTTCCACATCCTCCTGGTGTCTCCTGTGTCACAGAGGTCTCCCTGGATTTTCCCTGCATAGGCACGTTTCGTTGCCCTGATTCCTTTTTCCAGTGCAGTCCTGGTAGATGGAAGAGCGGCTGTGTTACCGGCTCTGTAGGCTGCATCACGAGCCCTCAGCAGCGAGCGCACCTCTGCTATCATCCATGGCTTTTCGTTTCCACGTGCAGTGAAGGTTTTAATGACAGTGACATCCTCGGTGCACTTGGCAATGTAGCTTGATACAGTCTTTGCATACTACTCGATGTTGATGAGGTCATCATAGGATGCTGCTGTCCTGAACACATCCCAGTCAGTGTGCAGGAAGCAATCCTGCAGTGCTGAGGCTGCTCCCTCTGGCCAGACCCTGGTGTGTTTTCTCTCCGCTCTGACTTGTTTTTGCAGTGGTCTGTAGGCTGGTGTTAAAAACACTGAAATGTGGTCAGAGTGGCCCAGGTGAGGGTGTGGGGCTGCCTTATAGGCCTCTGGGGTGTTGGTGTAAACCAAGTCCAAGATGTTCTTTACCCTGGTCTCAAAATCCACATATTGCTTGAATTTTGGGAGCACAATCTTAAGGCTGGTGTGATTAAAATCCCCGGCCACCACAATAAAGCTGTCAGGATATTTGGTCTGGAACTCACTGACGACGCCATGCGGAGCTCCCAGTGCTTCGTTGGCCTTAGAATTTGCATTAGCACTTGGAGCAACATATACAGCCACAACAAAAACAACAAAGAATTCCCTCGGCAGATACAAAGGCCGACATTTCACGATGAGGAATTCTATCAGCGGACAGCAATGTTTACCGGCTATCGTAGCGTTCACACACCAGTCCTTGTTTATGTACAAGCACAGGCCTCCACCTCGGCCCTTGCCTCTCTATGCTTGAGTATATGGCAATAAAACTCGATCACTTGATTTTGAAGCATTCATGCATGGTGGAGGTATAATGTAGTCATAGAGTGATACAGTGTGAAAACAGGCCCTTCGGCGCAACTTGCCCACACCCTCCAACATGTCCCAGCTACGCTACCTGCTTTTGGTCCATACCTCCAAACCTGTCCTATCCATGTATCAGTCTAACTTTTTCTTAAATGTTGGGATGGTCCCAGCCTCAACTACCTCCTCTGGCAGCTTGTTCCATACACCCTTTGTGTGGCTAAAGTTACCCCTTAAAAAGTTACCTCTTAAAAATACTTCATACAAAAAACATTGAAATCATACTTCTACAGTGCACTAAAAAATGATTTTAATACATCAAATTTCAAAATGTTCCTACCCTGGGAGGGGGGACACCCTTCTTCCACACCCTCTCCTCACTCGGTTGCTCCACTCCCTCACCGGTTACCCCGAAGGCCAGTGATCAGTGATCAGTGATCGCACAGCCTCTCCCCTTTCAAAAACGCTCCAATCCAATTTAAAGCAAGTGTAAGTTAAAGGACTCGCTACAGTATGCACCATATTGCACAATTTCAAGCTGAAAAATGCAAATGTTTCGCACCAATAGGAGGGGGACATCCTCCTGCCACCCTGGTCGCTATGTTCCTTCGGGCCTGGTCTCTCGCAATTTCTCACTCCCAACTCTCACCCAATGTTGGCAGCCCTGAATAAGCCATTGAGTGTTCTATCTTTTCAAAATAAATCTCCAGGTTGTTGCTTATTCCAAAGATTTTGACCGAACAGTTTCTTCCTGCCTCTAGGTCATTGTGACCTGCCCATATCTTCCTGCGTCTAAGCAAGCAGAGTGGATTGTTGCTTGGGGCTGTAGTGGCTCATTGGTGTGCTGTCTTTGGGGCAGGTCGAGGTGACTTCTTTAAGTTCCTGCCCCTTTGCAGCTGCCACTGGAAGATATGCCTGTGCCAAATACACATTCTACATTTCTACTGTTCTCCTCCCAACCTGCACTTTCAGCTCATCCTAGAGACTTGAGGGGCAGAATCTACAGGTTAGTTTATATGCACCAGGGTGCAGTCACATTCTTGGCTTGTAGAGTGTACCCACAGTAATCTCTTCCAAGATGGCATCGACAGAAGGTGCAAGGAAAAGTCAGTGGCTGTGAATGGTGCACAAATTCATCCCCCCCGCACCCTTGGAAAGCATCTGAATGATCAGTGATCAGCTCAGGAAATGGGACACGGTGACTTTGGCGCATGGAAGCAAAGAGGCGGTGGCTGGAGGCAACGGACGGTGTTTTTGCGGGGGTTGTGGGTGGTGGTGTTGGCGAAGGCGGCTGCAGCAACAACCGGGTGAGAGAGTGGATCGTGTGCTGACTGAGGCAGCATCAGTGGAGCATCCCGCTGAGCCAGGCCGACCCCATCTTCACCGATCCACTCATGGATAGAGTGAATGTGGAGAGGATGCTTCCACTTGTGGGAGTCTAGGACCAGAGGCCATACCTTCCGAATACGAGGACTTGCTTTTAGAAAGGAGATGAGGAGGAATTTCTTTAGTCAGAGGACGGTGAATATGTGGAACTCATTGCCACAGAAGGCTGTGGAGACCAAGTCATTGGAAATTTATAATGAGAAGATTGACGTATTCTTGATTAGTAAGGATGTCGGGGGGTTATGGGGAGAAGGCAGGAGAATGGAAAGGGAAATGGAAATGAGAGGAAAAGATAGATCAGCCATAATTAAATGGCAGAGGAGACGTGAAGGGCCGAATGGCCTAATTCTGTTCCCAGCACTTAACATGAGCCAGTGCTGCCAGAGGAATGGGCCTTAAAGTGAGAAAATAAGGAAATTGCACACTTATGTGGCCCAAGATCGGATTTTTCAGAACCTGGGAACTGAAGATGGCTACGCAATGTGGCCCCCCTCTGGATACTGGTCGGTGTCTACCTGTGTATGGTATCATAGAAACATGGAAAATAGGTGTAGGAGGAGGCCATTCGGCCCTTCGAGCCAGCACCGCCATTCATTATGATCATGGCTGATCATCCCCAATCAATAACCCATAGATGTGACTGGATCTCATGAAGATTAAGCATCTCCCTTCGCTCTGTACACGTGACAATAACCAAACTGAATGATCAATACAATAATAAGTACAGCAATTATGGATGATTGTCATGCAATTCAAAATAGTGCAGAAAACTATTAAACTACACCAGCCGAATAAATGAATGAGGTAGAATTAAGTGTAAGAATACTAGGCAGCAGTTTCAGGAAGGATGCTTTGTTCTTTAGCCATGGGGAAGAAGCTTGGCTGGATTCTGAGCTTTCATGTAGAAGAGAGGGAAAAGGGAATGGCCTGGATGGCTGGCATCCTTGACGATGCCTCCACCCTTCCTGATGCAACACAGCGTGAGGATGGAGTGGATGGAAGGAAGTGATGAGCCTTTGATGGACTGGGCTGTGTTCACCACTCTACTGGTTTAGGCGGTCAGGGGCAGAGCAGTTGCCCCACCAGGCTGAGATGCATCCTGTCAGGATATTTTCTTTAGTGATTGTGTAGAGGTTGAAGAGAATCGGAAAGTGGTGGAGCTACTGCCTTACAGCGCCAGAGACACGGGCTTGATCCTGACTACGGGTGCTTGCCTGTACGGAGTTTGTACGTTCTCTCCGTGACCTGCCTGGGCTTTCTCAGAGATCTTCGGTTTCCTCCCACACTCCGAAGATGTACAGGTTTGTAGGTTAATTGGCTTGGCATCAATGTGAAATTGTCCCTAGTGTGTGTAGGGTAATGTTAATGTGTGGGGATCGCTGATCGGCGCGGATTCAGTGGGCCGAAGGGGCTGTTTCTGTGCTGTATCTCTAAACTAAACTAAACTAAACTAAAATCCCCATGAACATGCCCAATATTCTCAGACACCTAAGGAAGTAAATATGCTGATGCGGTTTCTTGATCACTGCATCTGTGTGAAGGGACCAGCGTGATATGGAGCTGAGAAACTTGAGGGGCTGTCGACCATCTCCACATTAGCTCTGTGGATGAGGACAACATTGTATTCACTTCCTCGGGTAAACAAGCAACTCTTTCATCTTGCTGATGTGAGCTAGGTGTTGTCCTGCCACCATGACACAAGGTTTTCAATGTCTTTCTCTGGGACTGTAACACAATAATGCCATATTCTGCACTTTCTCTTTGGACTACCTGTTGTTACTTGTGTAACGTGTATGAAGGAACTGCAGATGCTGGTGTAAACCAAAGAGCGACACAAAATCAGGCCTGCCAACTCTCACGCTTTGAGCGTGAGAATCACGCATTTAGACAAATTCTCACGCTGATCACAGATTTCTCACGCTATGCCGTGAGAAATTCTGTGATCAACGAAAATTAAAAAACGCATATCAAGTGCATGGGCCGCGGGTATTGGAGACCTGGGGCTGAGGGAGGGATGGAAGCAGAAGCATCGGCGGGGGGAGATGAGGACGGAAAGCCGGGGCTGGCGAGAGTTTTCTGGGCTGGCGAATGTTTGTGGGGCTGGCGAGTCGCTCACTGCAGCTCCGGCTATGGAGCAGCCTCAGTGCAAGAGTCCCGGGCCGTCGGAGGCTTCGGAAGCGTTGCGCCGCTGTGCCGAATTCGGCCTGGTGACCGGCATGGATCAGGCTGCGTCTCTGGAGAGAAGGAATGGGTGACGTTTCTGGTCGTGACTCTCGACCCAAAACCTTTAGAAAGGTCTCGACCCGAAATGTCACCCATTCCTTCTCTCCAGAGATGCTGCCTGTCCCGCTGAGTTACTCCAGCATTTTGTGTCTCTCTTCGGTTTAAGCCCGCATCTGCAGTTCCTTCTCACACAATGAGACCCAACAAGACGACTTTGCAGCTAGTACCAGCAGTCAGGTGGGGTGGGGGGGTCGGGGGGGACACGGAGAGAGAGGGGATGTTAAAGAAATCGATATTCATACTCAATCGGGGAAATTAGTTGATATCTGTCTTTAAATTAATATTTTGTTAATCTTTAAATGTAAGTCTTGGATACATGTATCGCGGGAACACATAAGCAAAGGCAAGATGGTAAATATAAACTACAAATTAACTTCAGAAAATGAATCCCATAACAATGAGCTTTGTCCTTCACTTTATGAAGAATAACCTCAGGGATTATGCAGTGAATGCCATTCAAATACTCTGCAACCTTGAGATAATATTGTTCATGTTCAAATCCGATAGGTAAGTTTTGATTTGTTCAATACTATAATTAGTTCAAAGATACAGTGTGGAAACAGCCCTTCGGCCCCTCGAGTCTGTGCTGACCATCTGTCACCCATTCACATTGGTCCTATGTTATCCCACTTTCTCATCCACTCCCTACACACTAGGGGGCAATTTACAGAGGGCCAATTAACCTACAAACCCGCACGTCTTTGGGATGTGGGAGGAAACTGGAGCACGCGGAGGAAACCCACACGGTCACAGGGAGAACGTGCAAACTAGCAGGGAGGTTCTACTGCAGTTGTACAGGGCCTTGGTGAGACCACACCTGGAGTATTGTGTACAGTTTTGGTCTCCTAATCTGAGGAAAGACATTCTTGTCATAGAGGGAGTACAGAGAAGGTTCACCAGACTGATTCCTGGGATGGCAGGACTTTCATATGAGGAAAGACTGGATAGACTCGGCTTGTACTCGCTAGAATTTAGAATATTGAGGGGGGATCATAGAAACTTACAAAATTCTTAAGGGGTTGGACAGGCTAGATGTAAGAAGATTGTTCCCGATTTTGGGGAAGTCCAGAACAAGATACCAGATACAAGATACATTTAATTGTCACATGTGCCAGATGGCACAGTGAAATGAAATTCCCATACAGCCATACAATAAAAATAAAGAACACAACACACTAGAATTTGACATAAAACATCCCCCCACAGCAGAATCAAAGTTTCCCACTGTGGGGGAAGGCACCAAAGTCCGTCTCTTCCTCCACTGTTCCTCGTGATCAAGGCCTCCCCAAGCCCTCCGCAGTTGCAGCTACGGGCGGCCCGATGTCCAGGACCGCTCGCCGGGGTGATACAAGTCCGATGTCGGGTCTGCGGGACGTCATCAGCGGCGTGGACACCAGAGTCGGCCCCCTCCTACTGGAGTCGGCGGCTTCCAATGTCCGCCGGGTGGAGACCTGCTGCTGAAGACCCTCTGCAAGGTGCCCCAGGACTCCACGATGTTGTTGGATTAACTGAAAATTTAAAAAAAGATAGAAATGACAGACAGGCTGTAGGCAGAGGCTGCTGCCAGTCCAGCGCCCTTAGGGGGTCACAGTTTAAGGATAAGGGGGAAGTCTTTTAGGACCAAAATGAGAAAAACATTTTTCAGAGTGATGAATCTGTGGAATTCTTTGCCACAGTGCTGGTTGAGGCCAGTTCATTGGCTATATTTAAGAGGGAGTTAGATGTGGCCCTTGTGGCTAAAGGGATCAGGGGATATGGAGAGAAGGCAGGTACAGGATACTGAGTTGGATGATCAGCCATGATCATATTGAATGGCGGTGCAGGCTCGAAGGGCCGAGTGGCCTACTCCTGCACCTAATGTCTATGTTTCTATGTTAACTCCACACAGACAGCAGCCGAGACCAGGATCGAACTCGGGTCTTCGGCGCAGTGGGGCATTTATTGTAATGCTAATACTTGGGTCTCCGCTGATATGCCGGGATGATTACCCAACATTACTGATTATTAATCCATTGTATTATTGATTATATATGTTGCGCCCGTTCTCCTTTATCTGTACATTGTGAGCGGCTCGCTTGCATTTACCGTATAGCACGCAACAAAAGCTTTTCCCTGTACCTCGCTACAGGTGGCAATAGTAAACTAAATCAATCTATTTACATGTATCTGTGTGTTGTTGCTTTAACCAGCCTGTTAAGATGCAGCAACTGAGAATGTCATTGTTCTGATGTCGCTGCACGCGACAACTAAACACTCTTGTCTTCATTCTACACTTGAAATTACCACAATGACATTTAAACGGTATTTGGACAGGTACACGTGTAGGAAGGAACTGCAGATGCTGGTTTTAACCGATAGACACAAAGTGCTGGAGTAACTCAGCGGGTCAGGCAGCATCTCTGGAGGGAAGGAATGGGTGACGTTTTGGGTCAAGACCCTTTTTCAGACTTAAGTTCTGGTTCATTGGCTTGGTATAAGTATAAATTGTCCCTTGTGTGTGTAGGATAGTGTTAATGTGCGGGGATCGCTGGTCGATGCGGACTCGGTGGGCCAAAGTCACTTTATTTCTATAGCACATTTAAAAAGCAACTCTCGTTGACCAAAGTGCTTTACATTGGTGGTGGTACTAACGTTATACAACATTGGTTCCTAGATTAAGTACATACATAAATACATACATATTACCTCTCTCAGAGGACGTCATGAAAGGCTTGAGAGTAAAGATGAGTTTTAAGTCTGGACAGCCCCCTTTTGAGTCGATGGAGGGGCAGTTCTGATGGGTAGAGGGATGCTGTTCCACAGTCTAGGAGCTGCAACCGCAAAGGCGCGGTAGCCCCTGAGCTTATGCCTAGACCGCGGGATGTTCAGTAACCCCAAGTCGGCCGATCTGAGGGAGCTGGAGGTGGTGTGGTGGGTAAGCAGACTTTTTATGTAGGTGGGGGCAAGCCCATTAAGGGCTTTGTAAACATAAAGAAGAATCTTGAAATTTATTCGGAACCGCACAGGGAGCCAGTGGAGAGAGGCCAGAATTGGGGTGATGTGGTCTCTTTTTCGGATGCCCGTCAGGAGCCTCACTGCGGCGTTTTGGACCAGTTGCAGGCGGGACAGGGAAGATTGGCTGATGCCAGTGTAAAGGGAGTTGCAGTAATCGAGGCGGGAGGAGATAAATGTGTGGATGACCATTTGGCAGCCCTGCAAAATGCTTGAGTAACTGGTTCCTTGTGTATGCTTGCGTGTACTTTTGTATAGTGTAATTTGACTGGATAGCACACAAACCAAACAAATATTGATATTGTAGAAACAAAGAACAGCAAATACTGGTTTACACCAAAGATAGACACACAGTGCTGGAGTAACTCAGCAGGTCAGGTTGCATCTCTGGATGGAAAGTATAGGTGACACTGCTGTCATCTATAAGAATAAGGGGTAGGCTATTTAGAACAGAGATGAGGAAAAAATGTTTCACCCAGAGAGATGCGAATTCCTTCTCAGAAGGCGGCGGAGGTCAATTCTCTGGATGCTTTCAAGAGAGAGTTAGATAGGGCTCTTAAAGATAGCGGAGTCAGGGGATACGGGGAGAAGGCAGGGACGGGGGTACTGATTGGGGATGGTCAACCGTGATCACAATGAATGGCACTGACATGAAGGGCCGAATAGCCTATCTCTGCACCTATTGCCTACTGTCTATTGGAATTTCTACATGGTGCAACCAAAATGTATAAAAATGGCCTTTATTAAAATCTGAGAATGTGCACTTTAACCACATGTGATTTTTTTTTTTTTTTTCTATTACAAATCACAAATTATGAAGTGCAGAGGCAAATAAATTAATGATGGGTCTTTGTCCCAAACATTATGAAGGGCACTGTAGCAATTTCACTGCCTGGTGTAAATTTGAATGTGTTATTCCATAAAATACAAGCACGTAAATCAAAGGTACACAAAAATGCTGGAGAAACTCATCGGGTGCAGCAGCATCTATGGAGCGAAGGAAATAGGTGACGTTTCGGGCCGAAACCCTTCTTCAGACTGATGAGGGTTTTGGCCCGAAACGTCACCTATCTCCTTCTCCAGCATTTTTGTGTACCTTCGATTTTCCAGCATCTGCAGTTCCTTCTTGAACAAATATATCGGCGTTCTTAGAGTTCAATTTGCCTAAGGCAGTGTGAGCTTGCACGCAAATCAGTCTGGTATTAATTGAACAAGTGTCTTATTCCTAAAAAGTGTATCATAAATCAAACGTGTAAAACACAAGGTGCCTGTATATGCGGTGATAGTAAATCAACATCAATCTTTTCTGTACTTCGCCTCATTGATGGTGTAGATCCAGCCGACAACAGTGTTATCATCAGTGAACTTGAAGATCATGTTGGCGCCCTCTCTCAGCTTTCTTTCCCCCCCCTCCCACACAATTAATCTGAAGAAGGGTCTTGACCTGAAACGTCGCCTATCCATGTTCTGCAGAAATGTTCTGACCCACTGAGTTATCCAGCACTTTGGATCATTTCTATCAACGTTCCTACTATTGGGTTGTAAGCTACGCTGTGATATATTTCATGATCTGTTGTATGCAAATCGGCACCACTTTGTGTCCAAGAAAACACTAACTATAACTGTAGCTGTAGGTCTTGGCACACTATCAATGCTCCTCTTGGACCCTAGCACAACGAGCAGTTAATATTCCCTTCACCTTTGGCCTGCCGTGCTGCATAAACTCACTAGGCTGTGGCTTGGCCCTGACCGCCCAACATATTTCAGCCTGTTGCTCGGGAACATCTATAAATAGCTGCTGTAATCTGCAGATGTCAATTTAGGGTGTAAGGGGAGGCCCTGCCTCTTCTGGAATCAAATTCAATTTTACGCACACGTTTGTTTCACATCCCAGCCCCAACTCCCTCTCTTTCTCACACGCGCGCACACACGCCTGGTTTTTATTATTTTAAAATACAATAATTAATTTATAGAACTCAATATGGCAAATCCACTCAGCATTTGGTGCTGCCACATTTTTTCTCAACCAACGTTATCTCATTCTCTCTAATTTAGTCTTCCTTTAGACCAAAACGGATCCTAGTTCTCCTAACTCTATGTTGGTAATGTCGTATAGACACAATGCTGGAGTAACAGCAGGACAGGGAGATTCTCTGGATAGGAGGAATGGGTGACGTTTCGGGTTGAGACCCATCTTCAGACCTGAAACGTCACTCATTCCTTCTGTCCAGGAATGTTGCCTGTCCTGCTGGGTTACTCCAGCGCTTTGTGTCGACCTTCGGTGTAAACCAGCATCTGCAGCCCTTCCTACACATTTGGTATTAGTGTATTATTGTCATGTGTACCGAGACACAGTGAAAAGTTTTGTTTGAATATTATTTAGTCAAACATTGCCATACATGAGTACAATCAACCAATAAACAAGTACAACAAGGAGTGCAAAGAGAAAAATACCAGAGAGCTGAATATAGACAAAAATGTGCAAGGTCTGCAATGTGGTAGATCAGGACTACACCATAGCGTTTGAAATAATTGTTCAGTGGTCAGATAACAGCAGGGAAGAAGCTGTTCCTGAATCTGTAGGCTTGTGAAACATGGTTGTGGTTTGGCGGAGGCGGCTGCGAGAGGCTTTACATCTGCCAGGTTAGGGTGTGTTTTGGGCACAGCCTGAGGCAACTCATTAGTACTGAGACACATTGAAAAGCTTGCTTTACATGCTATGACAACAAATCATACTGTTCCGTACATGAGTGTAATTATACACGTAAAAAAATGAAATAATTGGAAGTAGATTCTCCTCTTGAGGAAGCACGCAGAGAGTCTCAACGTTCTGACTGTCTTATGACCTCCAAGTCTCTGAAAAATCTGATCTTGGCCCAAGGTGATGTGCACAAAGCGGCAGTGGGCCAGGTCGACCCTAATATCATCGATCCAGTGCCGTCAGGAAACCGTACCTTAAATGAGACATAGTAGATATTACACACCTCCTTTTGCACATACTGGGACAGTACGATTTGTTTGCATAGCATGTAAAGGAAGTTTTCAATGTATCACGCTACTAATAAATTGCATATCCTTAGCATGCATGACAGCTTGTAGCACTATTAGGGTTGCCAAGGGGGAAATACAAAACAAATTGCAGCCTTAATTCATTCAGGTAGATGTGACTGTGAACATCATCATGGGCTATAAACCAAATTAAAGAGGTGATCTCTGGCAATTATGCTTTCCATTGGATGATCTCAATGCCTTTGAATGGGCAAACAAAGTTCTAACTCCATGTTGAAGATGGACACAAAATGCTGGAGGAACTCAGTGGGTCAGGCAGGTCTCTGAAGAAAAGGAATAGGTGATGTTTTGCGTCGTTTAGGCTCCATGCTTGGGGGCACCCACGCAAATATCACCTGCGAATTGGAATAACTTGTGTGACAACTCTTGTGTGCAATCTTTGAATCGTTGAAAGACGCCTGTGTAAATCTCTGTTGTTGTTTGCTAGGTATGGCTGTGCAGACACCACTGGACGTTACTGCAGAGGACGAGGCAGGTCCCCATAGTCGTTATCAAGCAACGACTTGGCTCCAAGGCCCCCAGGTACGTCGTTGATGCAAACGTGTCTTGGAGCCACACCGCACAAAAATGGCCTTTAGGCTAAACATATCTCTGCTGACTCGTTGGAGTATCGTGTGCAGTTCCGATCACCACGCTAGAGGAAGGATGTGATTGCGTTAGAGGCGATTGCTGAAGATTCACAGGAACGTTAGAGGTTATTAGCTACAGTGCCCTCCATAATGTTTGGGACAAAGACCCATCATTTATTTATTTGCCTCTGTACTACACAATTTGAGATTTGTAATAGAAAAAAATCACATGTGGTTAAAGTGCACATTGTCAGATTTTAATAAAGGCTATTTTATACATTTTGGTTTCACCATGTAGAAATTACAACAGTGTTTATACATAGTTCCCCCATCTCAGGGCACCATAATGTTTGGGACACAGCAATGTCATGTAAATGAAAGTCATGTTTAGTGTTTTGTTACATATCCTTTGCATGCAATGACTGCTTGAAGTCTGCGATTCATGGACATCACCAGTTGCTGGGTGTCTTCTCTGGTGATTCTCTGCCAGGCCTGTATTGCAGCCATCTTTAGCTTATGCTTGTTTTGGGGGCTAGTCCCCTTCAGTTTTCTCTTCAGCATATAAAAGGCATGCTCAATTGGGTTCAGATCAGGTGATTGATTTGGCCCTTCAAGAATTGACCATTTTTTAGCTTTGAAAAACTCCTTTGTTGCTTTAGCAGTATGTTTGGGATCATTGTCTTGCTGTAGAATGAACCGCCGGCCAATGAGTTTTGAGGCATTTGTTTGAACTTGAGCAGATAGGATGTGTCTGTACACTTCAGAATTCATTATGCTACTACCATCAGCAGTTGTATCATCAATGAAGATAAGTGAGCCAGTACCTTCAGCAGCCATACATGCCCAGGCCATAACACCCCCACCACCGTGTTTCACAGATGAGGTGGTATGCTTTGGATCTTGGGCAGTTCTTTCTCTCCTCCATACTTTGCTCTTGCCATCACTGATATATGTTAATCTTCGTCTCATCTGTCCACGACCTTTTTCCAGAACTGTGGTTGCTCTTTTAAGTACTTCTTGGCAAACTGTAACCTGGCCATCCTATTTTTGCAGCTAACCAGTGGTTTGCATCTTGCAGTGTAGCCTCTGTATTTCTGTTCATGAAGTCTTCTGCGGACGGTGGTCATTGACAAATCCACACCTGACTCCTGAAGAGTGTTTCTGATCTGTCGGACAGGTGTTTGGGGATTTTTCTTTATTATAGAGAGAATTCTTCTGTCATCAGCTGTGGAGGTCTTCCTTGGCCTGCCAGTCCCTTTGCGATTAGTGAGCTCACCAGTGCTCTCTTTCTTCTTAATGATGTTCCAAACAGTTGGTTTTGGTAAGCCTAAGGTTTAGTTGATGTCTCTAACAGTTTTATTCTTGTTTCTCAGTCTCATAATGGCTTCTTTGACTTTCATTGGCACAACTTTGGTCAGCATGTTGATAAACAGCAATAAAAGTTTCCAAAAGTGATGGAAAGACTGGAGGAAAGACTAGGTGCTGAGAGCTCTCTTATACCTGCATTAAGGAGGCATTTAAACACACCTGAGCAATTACAAACGCCTGTGAAGCCATGTGTCCCAAACATTATGGTGCCCTGAAATGGGGGGACTATGTACAAACATTGCTGTAATTTCTACATGGTGAAACCAAAATGTATATAAATACCCTTTAATAAAATCTGACAAAGAGCACTTAACCACATGGATTTTACTTCGGAGTCACGTGAGTGATTCCGTGAAGAAGCCCGTCCCAGGACGCGTTGCGGCATTACGTTTCAGCAGGCCAAGCGGCAGCGCGGGAGTCAGGGCTCCCGCAGAAACGAGAAAAGCTAAAGTTTAGGTAAGTACTTACCTTTACTTTACAGCCTTTGCGTCTGTTTGTTCCCTGCAGGGCATGCAAGCGGCCCCTTGGACTCCGGGAGGAGTTTTTCCGTTGTCGGGAGGGGAGGACGCAACTAGGACTCGCCGGCGGACCATGGTGCGGGTGCCGGTAAGCTGTCCTCAGGGGCGACATCGGCGCAGGGCTAGCACTGCGCTAGGGTTCCCCTCAGTCCTCCCTCGCCCTCAAGGACTGTCCAGGTGAGGCAGGCAGGCGGGCGGGAGGAGGCTTCCGACTTTTGCGAAGCCGTTAAGGGGACCCACGGAGCAGTGCTGGCGTGGAGTGCGCTGCAGCCCGAGTGCAGCAGCCCGAGGAGAGAGAGAGAGGGAGAGGGAGGACCGCTAATCAGCGCCCCGCTCCCGACTCTGTACCAAGCCCGTCAGCATCAGCTGCGGGCTGGGAGGGAAATGCTGCACCTGCCCGACGAAACGACGTCTTTGGGCAGCAACAGGCGGTAGGACCGCTTAGGGGGCGGTCCACAAACCCGACACCGGGACCTAGCCAGCCCGCTAGCGCCTGAGCAACGGGCTGGATGTGTGGAAAACCCGGCGGTGGAGCCAACATCGGACTGGGAAGTCTCTCCACCCAGGAGGAGGAGAGACTGCCGCCTGAACTACAGGAGCAGCTCTTGGGCATTCCAAAGGTAAGTTTGCAGTTGTGTTTTTATTACATAGTTCAGGAACACAACGCAAAACTCGCAAAGAGGTACTGCCCCGCTCCAACTATACCAGCGGGGCAGCAACCGGCGGCAGCGTCGCTCGCAGAGCGTTTTCGCTATCCCTGAGACCGAGCCAAGCCAGTCTCGCCAGAGCCTACACGGCGGACTGGGAAAGGGGCTAGGAAGCCAAACGGCCGGTCGTCTCCGACTCGTCGGAGGGGGGAAATGTCCACCCCAAAGCGGGGGAGAGACAGCCGCCTAAGCTGCATCCAGCAGCTATTGGAGGGGATGGTCTACCGAGAGCAGCAGCGCTCTCGGACAGACAGGACAGGCGCCCCCTCCATGGTGCTGAGTCCGGCACCTCCCTTTGCGACCTCGGACCAGGAATGGGAGGTTAGCATCGGTGACCAGGGGCAGGCTGGTCTGAGTATGGGGCAGGCGGAAGGAGCCGAAAGAGAGCAGGGTGTGCAGGAAGAGCTGCTGGGGGTCGTAAGCCGATTCGTCGCTACCCCACGGGTTGGAGCAACACTGGAGCCAAGAATGGCTGCCAGCATAAACCATCTCTCCAACAAACCACTGCAGGAGAAGGTGCTCGCCCAAGTGCTTGAGGAGCACACAGCCCCGGATAATTGTGAGGCACTCAAGGTCAAGAGCCTCAATCCTCAAATATGGGGCAACGTGGGGGGACCGATTCGGACACAGGAGGTCAAACTACAGCGCATTCTTCGCCTCCTCACGGCGGCTATAACAGCCTATGCGCGGGGAGTTGAGACCGTAGAGATGACCACTCACCAACAGGATGTCCTGGCACTCATGTGCACGACACAATATGAGTTGAATAACCTAAGAAGAGACAACATCAAGCCGGCCCTCAATCCTAAATTTGCAGGTTTATGCAAAACTCCATCAGTAGAGACCGACTCATTTCTTATTTGGGAAGGACTTGAACAAACAGCTCAAAGAGATGGAGGAGGCGTCCAAGACCTTTAGCCTCATGAGGGCACCACCGGCAGTGAACATACCAAAGCTCTTCATTCCACCCAGGCGGCAGCACACCACTGTATCTACCAGTCGGCGGCCCGAACATCCGACTGGTCAAAGCTGTGGGCCGCACTATCCCCAGAGACCTTTTTTAGGTCAGGGCCTGCAGCGGACCCCCTGGAAAATGCGCCTCCCCCCAACATCGCCAGCACGTCGACAGGGAAGAACACTCAAAAAAAAAAAAAGAAAAAAAAAATCACAAACCCGCCAATAACCATGGAGGTAGGTGGGTCTGGTTCCTACCAGCATATAGAGCGCTTTCTTGGACTATCTTGGCTTTCATATTAATTCAGTCCACGTAACTATAATGTTGCCAAGAGACAACATAGTTGAATTGGCACAAACAAGGGACAAATTAATGGTCAAACTACCAACTACTCGACAAATAACAGAGTAATTGGGGGAAAATGGTACCATTTTCTGTCTACATGATTCAGATGTTAGTATCAAGAACAACATATAGGTTGTCATTGAGCATCTCATGAAGTTACCGACTGAAATAATATCAGAAAGACAGTGGTGGGGTTACCACTTACACTGGGCATTAAGTATCTAAAAATGCTCGGGTGAAATTCATGAGTTTAAGCACTTGCATGTATGGGTATAAATAGACTACACTATGGAGGTGGCCTATATTAACCATATGGCAGCATAAAGTCGGTATCATATGACAAGTTGGTCAAAACAATTTGGCAATGGTATATCCATAGAGGTATTGGACTATCAACAACTTACCTGCCTGGTAAACAAAATACAGTGACAGACACCAGGTCACAAAAAATTAAGGACAACATCAAGTAGATGTTTTCATGTAAAGTTTAACAAAACTATCAAGCTATACGATGCATTTCATTGTCTCTGTACTGCACACTGACAATGACAATTAAAATGGAATGTGAATCTGATATCGATTATTTGCATCAATGCTATATCACCAGAGGTTCGGGGATGTCCTATGTATGTCGCGGGGGGAAACCAGACCCTGGGGCAGTGGAATCCTCATATATATAAAAAAAAAATTCCCTGGGACAGATAGTTCCAGCAGAAAGCTTGTCAGCTATATATATTAACTTTTCTGACCTATAGGTCATGTTGTCATTCAACAATATATTTATAATATTGATAGACAAATGCGTTCATGTTGCATTGGTGAAATTAATTCTATGTATTTTTTCCCTTCTGCCTCACCAATCGAGAACAACGCACAGTACAAAAGGATTCTGTTTCAGAACTTACGCTATGACATGATTGTTGGAACTTGCATGGAGTTTTTCCAGTACCCAGGATTATTAACAATCGGAGCCGGGCACAAATCAACTGTGCCATGAGAAAAATAAGCTCCTGAGCTGCAGATTCTGCGCAAGCCTCTCGGACTGGGATTGTTATACTGAACAATCAACACCATGTCAGCATCCTTTTGAACATTCACTGGACTACAACACTTGTCCAGCATCAACAGAAGTGCTGCAAGGATACAGGGAAAACCTACTCATCCGATACAGGTACTACAAACTGGAATTCCTGGAGAACCGTCATCACGATGAAGGATTCGGCTACAGTACCATCAACACAGCTAGAATTGCCCTGACTGTTCTTTTCAAAACAGCTACAGGACAACAGGTATGGGTTACTGGCTGGGGGTAAATTTGAAGGGTATTAAACTCTAAAGCCCTAGACCAAGTACACCCATATGTTGGGATGTCACAATGGTTAACCATACTTCAGGGGATACTCACCAGCCAGAGCCCTAAACCTGAACCTTCTATGCACTAAAAACATATGTTGAAGGCACACTGAGCAGCACAGAGGGTCCAGTCACTACTCCTATTTCAACTGGACACCATGCTCACAGCTTCAGACCAGATCTCTATCATTTGTCCAGGGAATGGTCAAACCAGACCAGGAATACCTTATCCAGTCATAAAATCCGGGCTTACCCGCCAGAAAACACGGTAATGTACCAAGACCCTTTTTTACCTTACATAGACACAACCTAATTATGCGAGGGAGATGAAAAGCCTTGTGGGTTGGTCACAAAAAATCTTGTGGTCGGGTAACAAGCCTTTTTGAAATGGCTCAAGCAGGTTAAAGCTCCTGGGATAAAACTAACATGTCAAAGTTGTCATCCCACAGGAGAAGCTTCCACGTCAACGGCAAAAGAATGGACGTACCTATAAACCACATCCTGGCTCCAGCAGAATAGTGGGGGTAAAACGTTCAGAGAAATAATTTATTATAAACTGTTGACAAAACCTGTTTTTTCATTTGCAGGAAAGATTCCAATCTGCAAATATTCAAATTAGCCAAAGGGAGCATTTAAATTTCTTCAGTGTCTATTGTAAAATACCATTGGGGTTTCTATAACAGAATCATTGGTTGGTTACGATACACACTTCCTCCCTCAAAGACTTCGGCAGTGAGTGTAGTATAACTGTTACACGGTTTGCAATCACAGAGCTTTGAAATCTTCACGGAATCACTCACGTGACTCCGAAGTAAAATAGTAAGATTAAACGAGAACTTACCAGTTTGAAGTTTGATCTGTATTTTATGAGGAGTTACGATGAGGGTTTACGTGCCCTCCGCTCCCACCCTCATTACATGGATCAAACTGATAATTGATGTCTCTTTGTTCTTTACTATGTTACTTCAAATACTTGTGTCTATCTGTGATTCCACACCGCTGCTTTGAAGTATGCCGCAACGCGTCCTGGGACGGGCTTCTTCACGTAAACCCTCATCGTAACTCCTCATAAAATACAGATCAAACTTCAAACTGGTAAGTTCTCGTTTAATCTTACTATTTTTTTCTATTACAAATCTCAAATTGTGGAGTAGAGAGGCAAATAAATAAATTATGAGTCTTTGTCCCAGACATTATGAAAGGCACTGTATCAGATGTTGGGCAGTTGCATTGTTTTTTCTGGAGTGCCGGAGGTTGAGGGGAGACCTGATAGAAGAATATAAACTGATGAGAGGTATGGATGAGGGTAGACTGTCGGAATGATAGACACAAAATGCTGGAGTAACTCAGCAAGACAAACAGCATCTCTGGAGCATAAACATGGGTGACGTTTCGGGTTGGAAAGGCCAGTGTGAAGAAGGGTCTCGACCCGAAACGTCACCTATCCTTCTCTCCAGAGACGCTGTCTGACCTACCGAGTTACTCCAGCACTTTGGGTTGATCGTTCTGACAGTCTACCCTCATCCCATATGGTCTCATCATTTTATATACTTCTATCAGGTCTGAAGAAGGGTCTCGACCCGAAACATTACCTATTCCTTTTCTCCAGAGATGCTGCCTGTCCCGCTGAGTTACTCCAGCTTTTTGTGCATATCATTCTTAACCTTTCCTATCTGTATACATGCTACCACCTGTGGGTTTTTTTTAAATGTCCCTCAGGTGCCACTTAAATCTTTCCCGTCTTGCCTTAAACCTCTAGTTTTAGACTCTCCTGTGTAAAAAAAATGATTGGGGCTATCTATCTATCCTTCGGTTTTAAACCTATCTAAGTTCACACCTCAACAACAGGGATAGACATAATTCTTAGAGTTTTCCCATTTGTCAGGGAGCTGCTGTCCAAAGGCACTGAGGTTATTTTAGCCAGGAACTCAGGACCAGCATTAAATGATGTTACTTGCTGTGAGTTGACAATAGTTACGGAGAGGATTGCAGCAATGGATTCAGTCATCAGGACAGCTTTAGTCTCTTGAGTCTCCCCTAACTCAAGCCCTCCAGTCATAGAATACAGTACAGCACAGGATCAGGGCCTTCGGCCCACAATGTCTGTGTCAAAAATGGTCAATACCGGGTCTCACTTCATATCTTTCTACTCTCTTATTTGCGTATCAGTGGAGGATTTTTATATTGTGCAGCAAGGAACTGGCTCAAGCACTTTAATTCCCCTTCCCATTCCCACACTGACCTTTCTGTCCTCGGCCTCTAACTTCAAGTAACCCCAGCATTCCCTCTCTCTCCATCCCTCCCCACCTAAATTGTGGCAGCTTCAAAGTCGCCTTGTTGAGTCTCATGGTCTGTAACTCGTTTTCACCCAGCCTACAGCCAACAATGGCCTGTTTCCATTATCATCGTTACTTGTTTGCATATCTTTCATTCATTTGTTCAATATCTCTTTACATCATCTATATCTCTCGTTTCCCTTTCCCCTGACTCTTGGTCTGAAGAAGAATCGCAACCCGAAACATCATCGATTCCTTTGCTCCAGAGATGCAGTCTGACCCGCTGAGTTACTCCAGCTTTCTTGTGTCTGTCTGAGGATTTGTATATTACCTGCTATTCTGTTTGTGTATTTGTTCCTTCCCCTTTGCCCTCTGCCCATGATACTAAGCCTGGTTTAGCCACACCAGAAATGGTGTTGCAGAGGGCTTGCAATAATAATAGCGTGGTGTGCTGTTGTTTCTCTGCCCCTGCAGCGATGTGTATCGCCGAGGCCTGTACAAGAAGGTGGTCCTGGGGCTGGTGCTCGCCCCGCCGCTCGTTACCGGCGCCGTGTGGTGCTTGTCCGATACACGTGACCGCAGGCGGATGCGGATTCTGGTCGATGGCGTCGGCCGCTTCTACAGGTAAACACTGCCTCACAGCATCCTCCGCTGCTTGGGCTCCTGTTCTGTCCACAGAGCGGCACGTTGGCGCAGAGGTAGCATTGTCGTCTTACAGCGCTTGCAGCTCCGGAGACCCGGGTTCCATCCCGACTACGGCTGTCTGTACGGAGTTTGTCCGTTCTCAAGTCAAGCCAAGAGAGTTTATTGTCATGTGTCCCAGATAGGACAATGAAATTCTTGCTTGCTGCAGCACAACAGAATATTGTAAGCAAAAATACAGAACAGTTCAGTTCAATATACACATAAATAAACAGATAAAGTGCAATAGGCTGTTACAGTTCAGAGTCTGTTTGTTGGCAAGTTCAAAAGCTTGTTGGCTGTGTGGAAGAAGCTGTTCCTGAACCTGGATGTAACAAATTTCAGGCTCCTGTGCCTTCTGCCCGATGGTAGTGGAGAGATGAGAGCGTGGCCTGGATGGTGTGGGTCCTTGATGATGTTAGCAGCCTTTTTGAGGCAGCGACTGCGATAGATCTTTTCGATGGTGGGGAGGTCAGAGCCGATGATGGACTGGCCAGTGGTCACTACTTTCTGCATCCTTGTCCGCTCCTGGACGGCCAAGTGACCCCGTGACCGAGATCTTTGGTTTCCTCCCACACTCCAAAGACGTACAGGTTTATATGCTAATTGGCTTGTTATTGATGCAAATTGTCCCTAGTTTTGGACAGTATTAATGTGCGGAGATCATTAGTCGGTTCGGACTCGGTGGGCCTGTTTCCACGCTGTATCTTTAAACTAACCTAAACTTAAAGGTCTCCTCATTCCCGATGACTATGTTTCTTGGTGGCAGAGGGAGACTGCTCCCCCACAACTGTTTCCAGGTAACCAGTCTAAAGAGCGGTCACAACCCGAAGCGTTGCCTATTCATGTTCACCAGAGACGCTGCCTGACCCGCTGAGTTACTCCAGCACTTTCTGTGCTGCACACAGTTCCAGCATCTGCAGTTTCTTGTAGTTTAGTTTAGAGATATAACATGGAAATATGCACTTCGGCCCACCATGTCCACGCTGACCAACGATCACCCATTCACACTAGTTCTGTGTCATCCCACTTTCTCATCCACCCCCTACACACTAGGGGCAATTTACAGAGGGCCATTTAACCTACAAACCTGTGCGCCTTTCAGATGTGAAAGGAAACCAGAGCACCTGGCGGAAACCCACGCAGTCACGTGAAGAACATGCAAACACAGCACACACCGCCTGTGTTTATGAGCCAACTGTTCTCAAGCAGTTTATCCATAGACTGACAAGGATACACTAGATAACCTGGAACATTCATCAACACTGGACTTTCCTGAGAAATGCGTGCATATTCAAAGTTGGTACTAATGCTCATAATTGTTTGTTGACCGAATCTGTGCCTTGTAAAGTCGTGATACAAATAGAAAACTAGGACCTTTGGCCCATGTAGTCCACACTGACCAGGAAGCACCTATTTACGTTAATCCTACTTTAACCCCATACTTCCATCCAGGAAAGACGTCATTGAGCTGGAAAGAGTGTAGAGAAGATTTACCTGGATGTTGCCAGGACTCGAGGGCCTGTACTACAGGGAGAGGGTTGGGCAAGTTGGGACTTTATTTCTTAGAGTGCATCCTGGTCCGAGAACACTGATGCTATTATAAAGAAAGCACATCAGCGCCTCTACTTCCTGAGAAGATTACGGAGAGTCGTATGTCAAGGAGGACTCTCTCTAACATCTACAGGTGCACAGTAAGAGAGCATGCTGACCGGTTGCATTGTGGCTTGGTTCGGCAACTTGAGCGCCCAGGAGCGAAAAAGACTACAAAAAGTAGGAAACACTGCCCAGTCCATCATCGGCTCTGATCGAGGGGATCTATCGCAGTCGCTGCCTCAAAAAGGCTGGTAGCATCATCAAGGACCCGCATCATCCTGTCCACACACTCATCTCCCCGCTACATTCAGGTAGAAAGTACAGGAGCCTGAAGACTGCAACGTCCAGGTTCAGAAATAGCTACTTCCCCACAGCCATCAGGCTATTGAACTCAACATAACTCTGAACATTAATAGCCCATTATCAGTTTATTTGCACTTTATCTGTTTTATTTATTCATGTGTGTATATATTTATACAATGGTATATGGACACAGTGATCTGTTCTGTATTCATGCCGTCTATATTCTGTTGTGCTGAAGCTAAGCAAGAATTTCATTGTCCTATCTGGGACACATGACAATAAACTCTCTTGAATCTTATTGAGGTGCACAGAAACATGAGGGTGAGTGTACAGAGTCTTTTTCCCAGCGTAGGGGAATCGAGAACACGGGTAGGGTTCAGTTTCGAAATGAAGCATGAAACAGGCCCTTTGGCCCACGCTGACCATCGATCATCTAGTTCTATGTTACCTCGCTTTCCCATCTACTTCCTGCCCATTAGGCCAATCAACCAACCATCTGCATGTCTTTGCTAAAAGGTGGAGAGGCGAACCCCATATGCACAGATCCCAATGTCAGGATCGAACCCAGGTCTGTGGCATTGTGCTGCCCAATATTGGATGTGTTGAACAATCAATGAGGATGTTTGAAGGTTGGAGCAGGTACTTCACCTCACTGGTCTATTCTTGCCCATCCATCCAGGTCTATTTACATTGGAATAAAAATTTCTGTGGATTACTGGTGGACCATCAATGTTGAACTGCGCGGACTAAACGAGGTAAGTTTCAGCGTGATCAGTGTTGATTTAATAAAGTCCTATTTCCTCCCCATTTCTCTGGTCTAAGGTCCGACTTGCATTCACTTGCTCCTTTTCTCTTGTGACAGAGCCACAATGGCAAGAGGACATTGCCCGTTAGGCACAGTACCAATTCACCAGAGAGGGTCGGGTCTTTAGGGAGATGAATCAAGAGAGCGCATTGCATTCACGGGGCTTGTCATGCTCCAGGCTGAAGATGGCCCCAAAACGTTGTCTGTCCATCTCCTTCCACAGATGCTGCCTGACCCACTGACTCCTCCAGCACTTTTTATTCTCCACAATCCAGCACCTGCAGTTTCTTGTGTCCCCTTTGTCGTATAACATACTGACTAGTGAAAGGCCTGGATAGAGTGGATGTGGAGAGGATGTTTCCATTAGTAGGAGAGGCCATGGCCTCAGAATTAAAGGACATACCTCAGAAAGGAGATGAAGAGGAATTTCTTTAGTCAGAGGGTGGTGCATCTGACAGGGATTCATTGCCACAGAACGTTGTGGAGGCCAAGTCAATAGATATTTTTAAAGGGGAGATTGCTAGATTCTTAATTAGTACGGGTGTCAGGAGTTATGGGGAGAAGGCAGGAGAATGGGGTTAAGAAGGAAAGATAGATCAGCCATGAGTGAATGGCGCTGTAGAAGATGGCCCAATTCTGCTCCTAGAACTTATGTTCCTTGCCTTGAGAAATCAGCAGGAGAGACAAAATGAATTGCAGGTAGTGGAATAAAACGCGTAAAGTACAGGGGTCATTCAGCGGGTCAGGCAACAACATGGATAGGCGATGTTTCGGGTTGGCAACCAATTTGCCCGAAGAAGGTTACACAACAAATAAGCTGGAGAAACTCAGCGGGTGCAGCAGCATCTATGGAGCGAAGGAAATAGGCAACGTTTCAGGCCGAAACCCTTCCCGAAGAAGGGTCCTGACCCAAAATGTGGTTGGTCCATTCCCTCCACTGCTGACCTGCTCAGCTCTTCCAGCAAAGGTGTTTAGACTAAATTAGTCAAATAAGTGACAGAACCGGTAACAAGAACCCATTTCATCAGGTGAGTACAAACACAAACAGAAAATATTGTAAATGCTCACCAGGTCAGGCAGCAATTTTGAGGCCTTTGCCAGAACCAGGATAGGTAGGGGGAAAAAAACAAGTTAGTTGCAAAGGATACAGAAGAGGTTCACCTGGGTGTTACCTGGGCTTGTGGTATAACTGTATGTTGGAGGGAGGGGTTGGATGGGCTGGGACCTTTTTTCTTTGGGGCGTGGGAGACTGAGGGGTGATCTCATTGAGCTGCACACGAGCATGAGTGGCATGGATAACGTGAATGCTCACAGTATGTTTCCCTGGGTCAGCTGCATTTATTTGTGGACAATAGGTACAGGAGTAGGCCATTCGGCCCCTCGAGCCAGCACCGCCATTCAATGTGATCATGGCTGATCATCCACAATCAGTACCCCGCTCCTGCCTTCTCCCCATATCCCCTGACTCCGCTATCTTCAAGAGCTCTATCTAACTCTCTCTTGGAAGCATCCAGAGAATCGGCCTCCACTGCTTTCTGGGGCAGAGAATTCCACAGATTCACAACTCTCTGGGTGAAAAAGTTTTTCCTCACCTCCGCTCTAAATGTCCAACCCCATATTCTTAAACAGGTGGAGGTTGACCCGTGCTGCCAAAAGTATCTTGGATCAGACAGCTTGTGGCTAGGTGGTAGCTTTGTCACCAAGAAGGCAAACAATAGACAATAGGTGCAGGAGTAGGTCATTCGGCCCTTCGAGTCAGCACTGCCATTCAATTTGATCATGGCTGATCATCCACAATCAATACCCCATTCCTGCCTTCTCCCCATATCCCTTGACTCCGCTATATTTAAGAGCCCTATCTAGCTCTCTCTTGAAAGTATCCAGAGAACTGGCCTCCACCACTGGATTCCACAGACTCACAACTCTCAGGGTGAAAAAGTGTTTCCTCATCTCCGTTCTAAATGGCTTACTCCTTATTCTTAAACAGTGGCCCCTGGTTTTGGACTCTCCCAACATTGGGAACATGTTTCCTGCCTCTAGTGTGTCCAAACCCTTAATAATCTTATATGTTTCAATAAGATAGCCTCTCATCCTTCTAAACTCTAGAGTGTACATGCCCAGCCGCTCCATTCTCTCAGCATATGACAGTCCCGCCATCCCGTCAAAATGTTGTTGGTGCTCTCACATACCACCCTGAACACGGAATTCCCTCAATTCCTCAGCGCTAGTGGAGGAGATTGTAAAAATCAATGAATGTGCACCGTCTGTCTTAACCTCTAGCTTTGTTCCAACCATCTACCTATCAAACCCCCCTCTCACCTATCTGCCAGCACCCTCTCCTCGCCTATAATTGGTTTGAAGAAGGGATGCTGCCTGACCCACTGAGTGACCCCACCACTGTGTCCTTTGATGAATGTGCGGGGATGGGTTATCAGTGCTGTGCTCTTGGATCCCGCCAGGACAATCCGGACTTCATCGCCACCATGTCTGCCTGCCACCAGCGAGGTGCAGACCTCATCGTGGACGGTGCCATCAAGAACGCCGGCCTGTACATTAAGCTGGGCCAGGGGCTGTGCTCCTTCAATCACCTACTCCCTCCAGAGTACATTAACTCCCTGCGGGTGCTCGAGGACAAGGCCATCAACAGGAGGTACAAGGAGGTACGTCTGGCGATTCCCGCTCAGAGGTAACGCTGGGTAGCACGGGACCCTAGTGGCAACGTCGAGCTGTTGACAGTCCCGCATAAGTTCAGTTTAGTTTGTTGTCACGTGTAGTGAGGTACAGTGAAAAGCTTTTGTTGCGTGCTATCCAGTCAGCAGAAAGACAATACATGATTACAATTGAGCCATTTACAGTGTATAGATACGTGATAAAGGAATAACGTTTAGTGCAAGGTAAAGCCAACAAAGTCCGATCATGGATAGTTCAAGGGTCACCAAAGGAGTAGATAGTAGTTCAACAATGCTCTCTGGTTGTGGTAGGATGATTCAGTTGCCTGATAACAGCTGGGGAAAAACTGTCCCAGAATCGGGAGGTGTGCGTATTCACACTTCTGTAACTTTCGCCTGTTGGAAGAGCGAAGAGGGAGTGGCCAGGGTATGACTCGCCCTTGATTGTGCTGCTGGCCTTGCCAGAGGCAGCGTGTGCTATAAATGGAGTCAATGGAAGGGAGGCTGGTTTCTGCGTCCACAATTTGCTGTCATTTCTTGCGGCCCCGGATGGAGCTGTTCCCAAGCCAAGCTGTGATGCATCCTGATAAAATGCTGTCTGTGGTGCACCTGTAGAAGTTGGTGAGAGTTGTGGGGCACATGCCGAACTTCCTAAGCCCTGTAAGGAAGTGGAGGCGTTGGGTAGCTTCCTTGGTCGTTGCTTCAATATGGGTGGTACAGGAGAAGTTGTTGGTGATATTGACGCCTAGGAATGTGGAGTTTCAGCCATCTCTACATTGGCACTGTCAAGGCAAACTGAGGTATGTGTACCCCTTCACCTCCTGATGTCGATCACTATCTCCTTTGTCTTGCTGAGAGAAAGGTTGTTGTCTCGTTTGGCCAGTCACTGCTTGCCCGCTGGTAAACAAACCTCCCCCTCAGCTCTGCACCGAGCTCCCACCTCAGTCCTATAGGTCCCTCAGTGTCAGGGAGTCTCAGCAGAGGAACTACTCACATCTGCTCGGGTTGATGAGCACTTCAATTGTGTCTGACCCTGTGACCAACCCTTCTCTGCTCTGCATTTAAGATGGACACCGTTTTATTTATTTGTTTGTTTCGTGCATGAGCCTCCCTTGTTTGGTCTGACCGTGGGCACCGACCTCCTGGTCTGGGTCTGAACCGGGTCAGAGTCAAATGCCCCTGTCCCACTTAGGAAACCTGAACAGAAACCTCTGGAGACTTTGCGCCCCACCCAAGGTTTCGTGCGGTTCCCGGAGGTTGCAGGTGGTTGCCGGAGGTTGCAGGTAGTGGAAGCAGGTAGGGAGACTGACAAAAACCTCTGGGAACCACACGGAAACCTTGGGTGGGGCCAAAGACTCCAGAGGTTTCCGTTCTGGTTTCCTAAGTGGGACTGGGGCATAACTCCGGCCACCAACCTCCTCTAGTCCGGGTCAGGCTCTGACCCTCTGCACTGGCCTCATTTGGTCGGGATCTGAGCTTGCACATTGACATCCTCTGGTGCGGATCTGACCCTGGGCACTGACCTCCTCTGGTCTTGGTCTGAACCAGTTTGGTTTATTGTCACGTGTACTGAGGTACAGCGTGTTATTGCGTGCTATCCCTTCAGCAGAAAAACTAGACATGATTACAAACGGGACCCGCAAAGTACAGGATAAGGGGAACAATGATCAGTGCAAGATGAAGCCCAGTAACGTCCGATTAAAGACAGTTCAAACGTCTCCCATGGTGTAGTTAAGAGCTCAGGACCACTCTCTAGTTGGTGATCAGATGTTCAGTTGCCTGATAACAGCGGGGAAGAAACTGTCCCTGAATTTGGAGGCATGTATTTTCACATTCCTGTACCTCTTGTCTGATTGGAGAGGGGACATGGAGTAACCGGGGTGAGACTCGTCCTTGTGTCTGACCCTGAGCGCTGGCCACCTCCAGTCTGGGTCTGAACCAGGTCAAGGGCCGACCCCATCTTGGTGAACTCCCCCTCCATACCATTCTCCTGAAGTAGATGTATGTCCAAGATATTCTTCAACCTTCTCTTTTTGATATTGGCAGCTTGATCTCTTGTTCTTTGAAGATTTTAAGAGCACCCCGCAAGTGATGTTCAAGCGCTTTGATCCGGAGCCATTTGCAGCGGCCAGTCTCTCTCAAGTCCACAAGGCAGAGCTGCAGGACGGGACACCCGTGGCCGTTAAAGTAAGTCCCTCCACTGCACCCACGGCCCAGATCCGAGCTCTGGCTCCACGCACCACCCCAATGTTAACACCAAAAAGCAACACACTGCCGACTTCAAATTACCACCTTGACTTGTCCTCGGCTGAATCAAACAGAGAAATATTTACTTGGTTTCACAGTCGATGTTAAGAATTTGGTCATTAAGGCGCAGGGTGGCAAAGCTGGTAGGGTGGCTGCCTCGCAGCGCCAGTGACCCGGGTTCAATCCTGACCGGGTGCTGTCTGTGTGTGTGTGTGTGGAGTTTGCACGTTCTCCCTGTGACCACATGGGTTTCCTCCGGTTTCCCCCCACATCCTAAAAGACGTGCGGGTTTGTAGGTTAATTGGCCCTCTGTAAATTGCCCCCTAGTGTGTTAGGAAGTGGATGAAAAAGTGGGATAGCATCGAACTAGTGTGAGCCCGTGATCGATGGTCGGCGTAGACTCGGTGGGCCGAAGGGCCTCTTTCCATGGGTGGATGGGTAGTGATGGAGACATCCTTGCCCTTATAAGTCACGGCATTGAGTATAAGAAATTGGCTGGTATGCTGCAGCTGTACCAAACATTGGCCAGGCTGCACCTGCAATATTATGTGCGGGCAGGAATTACAGATGCTAGTTTAAACCGAAGATAGACACAAAATGCTGGAGTAACTCTCTGGAGAGAAGGAATTTGTGACGTTTTGGGTCGAGAACCTTCTTCAGAGTCCGAAGAAGGGTACTGACCCGAAACGTCACCCATTCCTTCTCTCCAGAGATTCCGCCTGTCCTGCAGAGTTACCCCATCATTTTGTGTCTATCTTAGAATATTATGTGCAGTTCTGGTCACCACGCTACATGGACAGTGGATGCAGAAGAAATACACCAGGATGTTGCCTGGAATGAAAGGCAGTTGTTTTTTTGTTCTAAAGATACAGCGTGGAAACTAGGTCCTTCGGCCCACCGAGTCCGTGCCGACCAGTGATCCCCGCACACTAACACTATCCTACACGCACTGGGGTCAATTAAAAATGTTACCAAGCCAATTAGCCTGCAAACCTGTATGTCTTTGGAGCGTGGGATGAAACCGGAGCAACGGGGAAAACCCACGCAGGTCACGAGGAGAACGGACAAACTCTGTACCGCCAGCACTCGTAGTCAGGATCGAACCTGGTTCTCCGGCGCTGTGAGGCAGCAAATCTACCGCTGTGCTGCCCGCAGTAGTTATAAGGAGAGATTGGTTTGGTTATTTACTCTCACTGAAGTGTAGGAAGCTGAGGAGCGATCTCGTAATGGTTGATGATGAAATGTTGCGGGGCGTAGTCGGGTCTTTCCCTAAGGTGGAGAAATCTAGGACTAGAGGGCACAGCCTTGAGGGGAGAAAAATTTAAAAGGAGTTCTGAGGGGTAACATTTTCACACAGGGCGGGGGGGTATATGGAACGAGCTGCCAGAGGAAGTGAGAGAAGTAGGTAGAATTGCAACGTTTAAAAGGCATTTAGACAGGTACTTGGATATGAAGTGGATAGAGGAATGTAGGCCAAATGGGGGCAAATAGGACTGGAGCGATGGGTGTAATGGTGTGTATGGTTGAGGGGCTGAAGGGGTTATTTATGTGCTGTATAACTCTAGGTAATCTGCAGCACGATGGCACAACTGGTAGATGCTGCCTCATAGATTCAGAGACGCATCTTCATTCACAACCTCGAGTGAGTCTGTCTGTATATGTGTGTGCGTGTGTGTGTGTGTGTGTGTGTGTGTGGAGTTTGCATGTTCTCCCTGTGACTGCATGGGCTTCTTTCAGATGCTCCAGCTTTGTCTCGTGTTCTAAAGACGTGCGGGACAGTAGGTGGGCATAGATAGACATTCAGAACACTTTTCCCCCAGGGTGAAAATCCTTCCCCTGTCACCAAAAAATCCTAATCCCTCTAACATAGAAACATAGAAATTAGGTGCAGGAGTAGGCCATTTGGCCCTTCGAGCCTGCACCGCCATTCAATATGATCATGGCTGATCATCCAACTCAGTATCCCGTACCTGCCTTCTCTCCATACCCCCTGATCCCCTTAGCCACAAGGGCCACATCTAACTCCCTCTTAAATATAGCCAATGAACTGGCCTCAACTACCCTCTGTGGCAGAGAGTTCCAGAGATTCACCACTCTCTAGTTCTTGATGACCAGACATTGGGGAAAAAGACTGTGTATTCACACTATCTATTCCCCTCATTAACTTGTATAACCTGTGTAAGATCGCCCTTCGGTCCAAGGAATAGAGTCCTAGCCTTCCCAGCCTCTCCCTATAGCTCAGGCCCTCGTGTCCAAGCAACATCCTCGTAAATCTTCTCTGCACACTTTCCAGCTTGACGACATCCTTCTATGGGCCAGGTGTGGACAGGTAGGACCAGCGTAGACTGGGCTTCTTGGTTGGCATGGACAGGTTGGGCTGAAGGGCCTGTTTCCTTCTGTATGACTCCTGAGTCCAAATACAGTGTCAGAGCTGTGGCAGATTTGGTCTAACCAGGGTCTAACCATAAAGCTACCACAAAATCCTCCCTTTTATTTTCTAATTCGTCAGTTACAAAGTGGGATTGGTTTAAGATTAGTGTAAAGGAGTGCTCGATGGTCAGTACACGATGGGCTAAAGGGCTCTTTTCCACATCGTGTGTCTGTCGAGTCTGCTTGCGTGCAGCCAGTGACTTTAGTGTGATGCTCGAGACGGGTCGGCTGGGCTTTAAATCTGAAGTGTTGGCTCAATTCTTCATGGTGCTGCACTTAAGAGAGTCTTTGCATGTTCAGCAGGCAGCACCAATGTGCCTTGATGTGACGGCCTGGCAGCTTGGCCAAGGAATAAGTTTTGCCCACACCGCCACGGTTTTGTTTTTAACTGATGCTGTCGATTTTTTACACCCATTTGAGAGCATAAAGTGAAAAATCGGACTCCCTACATTACTGCACTGGAGTGGAAAAATCCCACGACATCCCGAGGCTCATCTTTTGCCTGGAACTTGGGTAATTGTTGAATAGATCGACGTAGACAAAAATGCTGGAGAAACTCAGCGGGTGCGGCAGCATCTATGGAGCGAAGGAAATAGGCAACGTTTCGTCCCGAAACGTTGCCTATTTCCTTCGCTCCATAGATGCTGCCGCACCTGCTGAGTTTCTCCAGCATTTTTGGCTACCTTCGATTTTCCAGCATCTGCAGTTCCTTCTTGAACAAATATATCGGCGTTCTTAGAGTTCAATTTGCCTAAGGCAGTGTGAGCTTGCTAGTTAAAGAAGAAAAGCAATCAATTTGGTATTAGTATCAGTTTATTATTGTCACAAGAATTGTCACAAGGTACAGGGAAAAGCTTTGCATGGTATTCAATTAGATCGTAATGTACATTCAATGTGGAGAGTTGCTACCTTACAGCGCTTGCAGCGCTGGAGACCCGGGTTTGATCCCGACAATGGGTGCTGTGCAATGGGTACGGAGTATGTACGTTCTCTCTATGGCTTGGGTTTGGGTGGCTTGGGTTTTCTACGAGATCTTCAGTTTCCTCCCACGCTCTAAAGACGTACAGGTATGTAGGTAAATTGGCTGGGTAAATAATAATAATCTTATTTATATAGCACATTTTTAGTCAACTTGCATTGACCCCAAAGTGCTTCACACAATTACATTACATTTACACACAGGCAAAGGTGGGTGAAGTGTCTTGCCCCCCAAGCAGGATTCGAACCGGCTACCTTCCGGTTGCCAGCCGAACACTTAGCCCATTGCGCCATCTGTGGTCCCACTATGTAAACATTGTCCCTCGTGTGTGTGTGTGTAGGATAGTGTTAATATACTGGGATCGCTGGTCAGCCCGGCCCCAGTGGGCTGAAGGGCCCGTTTCCGCGCTGTATCTCTAAAACTAAAACTAAAAACTACAACACATACAAGTACAACAGAGAGTGCAAAGGGGGGAAATACCGGAGTGCAGAATATGGTGTTACAACGTTTTAGAGTTAGTCGCAAGATTTTTTTTTTTTTTAAAGTACAGGATCCTACAATGAGGTTGGTTGAAAGATCAGGACAAAATCCAAGTTCATGGCAGGATCGTCAGTCGTCTGATAAGGGTTGGGAACAAACTGTTCCTGAATCTGGCGGTGCGTGCTTTCAAGGTTTTGGTATATTCTGTCTGATGGGAAAGGGAAGAAGAGGCAATGGCCAGGACGTGAGTGAAACTTGATTACACTGGCAGACGTTAGTTAAAAGTATTCTGATTAAGAAGAACCACTTCAGCTGGATGGATAACCCAGGGCACAAATTAGTTTAGTTTAGCGATACAGCATGGAAAACACTGGGTCCGCGCTGACCAAAGTATACTAGGTCTATGCTAAACGCTAGGGAAAATTTACAGAATTAACCTATAACCCTGCGTGCCTTTGTATGTGGGAGGAAACCCACACGGTCACAGGGGAAACATGCAAACTCTGTACTGACAGCACGGTACAGAGGGCAGCACGGTTGTACAGTGGTAGAGTTACTACCTTAAAGCCCCAGAGACGTGGGTTCGATCCTGACTACGGGTGCTGTCTGTACAGAGTTTTACGTTTTCCCTGTGACCGCGTGGTTGTTTTTCCACGTGCTCTGGATTCCTCGCACACTCCAAATACGTACAGGTTTGTAGGTTATTTAGCTTCTGTAAAATTGTAAGTTGTCCTTAGTGTGTAGGATAGTGCTAGTGTAGTGAAGGGCCTGTCCCACTTGGGCGACCTAATCCGTGAGTTCTGGCGAGTTTGCCCTCGACTCGTACTCGCAGCATGGTCGACATTGGGTTCTGGCGAGTTTGCCCTCGACTCTTACTCGCAGCATGGTCGACACTGGGTTGTAGGAGGTCTTTGTAGCGTTCCTTCATGCTCGAGAGTGGTCCCCGCGTACTCAAGGCCTCAGCTACATCGCGGCGGTTTTTTCAATATGTTAAAAAATGCCCGCAAGTAAAAAAAAGGTCACCATGGAAAACATCGCTACTTTTTTTACTCGTAGGTTTAGTCTTGGTAGGTTGTAGTAGGTCAGCATGTTATTGGAAGGTAGTCGTAGAGAGTCTTCATCATAGTCGAAGAGGGGTCGAAGG
This sequence comes from Leucoraja erinaceus, assembly GCF_028641065.1. Lineage (NCBI taxonomy): Eukaryota > Metazoa > Chordata > Chondrichthyes > Rajiformes > Rajidae > Leucoraja > Leucoraja erinaceus. Next base: position 132,604,851 of record NC_073378.1, on the reverse strand, counting down.
AGATCAAAGGAGGTTGTCTTCACTCTCCACTGTTCGGTGTCCAATGTTCCCGAAGTTAGTTGTAGCTAGTCTTCAACATAGTTGAAGGAGGTCTTCAACATGTCATTTTTTTTCAAACTCTTCTAAACTCGCCAATTAGGTCGCCCAAGTGGGACAGCCCCTTGAGGATTTGCAGTCGGTGCAGACTCAATGGGCCAAAGGGCCTGTTTCCACGCTGTGTGCCAAGCCTAAAGCACCTGTGGGCAGGATGGAACCTGGGTCTCTGCCGCTGTAAGGCAGCAAGTCTAGCGCTGCGCCACCGTGCCGCCCCACAGTGCAGGTTCTTGCTTCAGACTTGTTTAAATAACCTTCTTTCTCCACCTGCTTTCAGATTCAATTTATCGATCTCCGGGACCGGTTTGATGGAGATATCCTGACCCTTGAGTTCCTCTTGACCATAGTTCAGTTCATGCATCCGAAGTTTGCATTCAGCTGGGTTTTGCAGGTGAGAGTCGCAGAATGTTAAGTTGATGCTGATAGGAGAACAATGAACTGCAGATGCTGGTTTACATCGAAGATAGGCTCAAAATGCTGGAGTAACTGGTTCTTGAACAGATTGTCGTGTGTTTAATGTTTTCAAGAGAAAAGTTAGATTTCACTCATAGGGCTAAAGGAATCAAGTGATATGGGGGAAAAAGCAGGAACAGGGTACTGATTTTGGATGATCAGCCATGATCATATTGAATGGTGGTGCAGGCTCGAAGGGCTGAATGGCCTACTCCTGCGCCTATTTTCTATGTTTCTATAACACGGGCGTAGTTGTAGTCTGATCACACGACACTAGCTACAACATGTCCACGATCTATCTTGTAAAGTTTTTTTTTGAAAGACACAATGCCGGTGAAGCCATAATTCTGTGGGTCAGGCAGCATCTCTGGAGATCATGGATAGGTGACGTTTCTAAAAGGAGACTCTCACTGGACAAATCTCTGGGAAGGTTGTAGCGAGCAGAATCTAAAACAAAGCAGCTGATATGGTCTATTTGCATTTTCAGAAGGTCTTCAATTAGATTGAACAAAATTAAAATGCAAGATACTGGAGGATACTGTTTGGCTAACAGTCAACAGACAATAGGTGCAGGAGGAGGCCATTCGGCCCTTCGAGCCAGCACCGCCATTCACTGTGATCATGGCTGATCATCCACAATCAGTACCCCGTTCCTGCCTCCTCCCCATATCTCTTGACTCCACTATATTTAAGAGACTATCTAATTCTTTCTTGAAAGCATCCAGAGAATTGGCCCCCACTGCCTTCTGAGGCAGAGAATCCCACAGATTCACAACTCTCTGGGTGAAAAAGGTTTTCCTCATCTCCGTTCCAAATGGCCTATCCCTTATTCTTAAACTGTGGCCCCTAGTTCTGGACTCCCGCAACATTCGGAACATTTTTCCTGCTTCTAGCGCGTCCAATCCCTTAATAATCTTATATGTTTCAACATGATTCCCTCTCATCCTTCTAAATTCCAGGGTTATTAAGTCATGCCGCTCCATTCTATCAACACATGACAGTCCTGCCATCCCGGGAATCAACCTCATGAACCTACACTGCACTCCCTTAATAACAAGAATGTCCTTCCTCAAATCTGGAGACCAAAACTGCACACAATACTCCAGGTGTGGTCTCACCAGCGCCCTATACAATTGCTGAAGGACCTCTTTGCTCCTATACTCAACTCCTCTTGTTATGAAGGCCAACATGTCATTAGCTTTCTTCACTGCCTGCTGTACCTGCATGCTCACTTTCATTGACTGATGAACAAGGACCCCCAGATCTTGTTGTATTTCCCCTTTTCCCAACTTGACACCATTCAGATAACAATCTGCCTTCCTGTTTTTGTCACCAAACTGGATAACCTCGTATTTATCCACTTTAAACTGCATCTGCCATGCATCTGCCCACTCACCCAACCTGTCCAAGTTGGCAGATGGGTGAACAAAGACCAGAGATGTAAAAGGGACAAAAGGGAGTTAGGTAAGGAGAGAGGTGAAGTGAAATGTAAAGCCGGAGGGAGGGAAATAGTGGGGAAAGTGGGGTGGGATATTTGGGAAATGAATGCGCACTAGGGTGGGGGATGGGAGGGTGCCACTAAAATGGGAGAATTCAACATTCCAGTTTGTCTGTGGCCTCACTCTGGTAATCGAGGAGGCCAGAGACAGAAAGGTCAGTACGGGAAGGGGAGTTAAAATCTTTAGCAAATAGGAGATCCAGCAGGCCTTGGTGAATCTAGTGCAACTGTGTGGTGAAATGTTTGGAATAGTAGGGCTATTTACAGGGGGGGTTTATGCAGGGATTGGATGCCAGGCTCCCAGCTGCCCACAGTCTGCAACGGTGGTTTGTACAGAAGGAATTAAGTGTAACACATACGTGTCGGCTGATGATGCAAAGCTAGGTGGCAGTGTGGGCTGTGGGGCGACTATGAAGATTCATACACATGATGATGGGATTGGTGAATTGTCAAGGAAATGGCCAATGCGCCAAATGTTGGGGATGTCTAGTCGGTGGAAAAAATCAAAAGATGGGCCTTTATTAAAAAAATGGTGGGAAAGTGTTTATGTTTATTGTGGAAACCAAGGAAAGGCAAAACATGCTGGAATAACTCAGCAGGTCAGGCAGCATCGCTGGAAAACACAGATAGGCGATGTTTTGGCTCATGACCCTTCTTCAGTCTTGAAGACATCACCTATCCATGTTCCTCAGGGATGCTGCCTGACCCGCTGAGTTACGCCAGCACGATCAGCCTTTCATTGAGAATTAACATGCAGGTTCATCGGGCAATTGGGAAAATTGACAATATGTTGGACTGTATCGCAGGTGCGATAGGCAAGATGTTGTTAAGATGTAAAGGATGTTGACAAAAAAGACGTGGATGTTATTTTACCTGAGTTTTGAGTTATAAGAGGTGGGTTGGGCAGCATCTTTTGGACGGTGGGGGGCGGGGAGATAGTTGATGTTACAAGTGGGGAGCGTGCATCAGTCCTGCAGAAATCCTCCAGCAGTTTTATTGTGGTATCGATTCTGCTGTTGTCCTTCTGCAGTTGTACAGGGCCCTAGTGAGACCACACCTGGAGTATTGTGTGCAGTTTTTGTCTCCTAATTTGAGGAAGGTCATTCTTGCTATTGAGGGAGTGCAGCGTAGATTTACAAGGTTAATTCCCGGGATGGCGGGACTGTCATATGCTGAGAGAATGGAGCAGCTGGGCTTGTACACTCTGGAGTTTAGAAGGGAATCTCATTGAAACATATAAGATTATTAAGGGTTTGGACATGCTAGAGGCAGGAAACATGTTCCCGATGTTGGGGGAGCCCAGAACCAGGGGCCACAGTTTAAGAATAAGGAGTAAGCCATTTAGAACGGAGACAAGGAAACACTTTCTCTCAGAGAGAGTGGTGAGTCTGTGGAATTCTCTGCCTCAGAGGGCGGTGGAGGCAGGTTCTCTGGATACTTTCAAGAGAGAGCTAGATAGGGCTCTTAAAAATAGCGGAGTCAGGGGATATGGGGAGAAGGCAGGAATGGGGTACTGATTGGGGATGATCAGCCATGATCACATTGAATGGCGGTGCTGGCTCGAAGGGTTGAATGGCCTACTCCTGCACCTATTGTCTATTATCTATTGATACCGGTTTATTATTGTCACATATACCAAGATACCATGAAAATCTTTTGTTTGTCAGCTATTTAGTCAGATCAAATCATACTGTACAGAAATATACACAAGCATAATACCAAGTATAGATTCAAAGTTCGATCCTGACTGCGGGTGCTCTCTGTACAGAGTTTGTACGTTCTTCCCATGATCGCGTGGGTTTTCTCCGGGTGCTCCGGTTTCCCCCCACACTCCAAAGACGTGCAGATTTGTAGGTTAATTGGCTTTGGTAAAAAATAATAAATTGTCCCTCGTGTGTGGGATAGCGGGGATCACTGGTCGGCCCAAGGGTCTGTACCCTGCTGTATCTTGAAACTAGTATAGTGTCACAGCTGTGTTTCATATTCTGTGTCCACAGGACCTGAAGGGAACTCTGGCCCAGGAACTGGACTTTGAGAATGAAGCCCGCAATGCCGAGCGCTGTGCGCAAGATCTCAGTCACTTCAAATTTCTCGTCATTCCCAAGGTGTACTGGAAGCAGACCAGCAAGGTGAGGCTGCAGGAGCTGTATCCTGATGCCCCTTCATCAGGGCGGCACAGCACCAGAGACCCAGATTCCATCCTGACCTCCGTTACTGTCTGTGCAGAGTTCACGAGTTCGGCCCACCAAGTCCACTCCGCCTTTCAATCCTGGCTGATCTATTGTTCCCTCTCAACCCCATTCTCCTGCCTTCTCCCCATAACCCCTGACATCCATACCAATCTAAAAGCCTATCAATCTCCACCTTAAATAAATATCCGTTGACTTGGCCTCCACAGCCTTCTGTGGCAATGAATTCCACAGATTCATCACCCTCTGACTAAAGAAAGTCCTCATCTTCTCATTTCTGAAGTTTCATTCTTTTATTCTGAGGCTATGGCTCTGGCCCTGGAATCTCCCACCAGTGGCAACATCCTCTCTACATCCACTCTATCCAGGCCTTTCACTATTCGAGTTTGTAGCTTCTCTCTCTGACTGGGTGGGTTTCCTACGGGTTCCTCCCATATCCCAAAGACATACGGTTATGTAGGTGAATTGTCTTCTGTAAATTGTCCCTATTTGTGTGAGGAGTGGATGAGAATTGTTCCTGGTCCGTAGGGAGTGGATGAGAAAGTGGGATAACATAGAACTAGTGATCGATGGTCACCGTGAACTCAGTGGACTGAAGGGTCTGTTTCCATGCTGTATCTCTCAACTAAATAAAATGAAATCTGGGCTGTAAATGAATATTCATGTTCTAAGATTATCCTGATACTGCATTCTTTTATTTTTCCACCAAACGCACTCGCTGTCTTCACGTACTTGTGGGGTAAGTTTAACTTGGCATTGTGGTTGGCACGGACGTCATGGGCCGAAGGGCCTGTTGCTGTGCTGTTTTCTGTCCTACAGATGATCCCTTGAGCAGTGAATGTCTCTAATCTTATTAATGGTAACTCATCACACTGGCACAGTGCTGCCTCCTCTGTCAATATTGGAAGGTGTGTTGGCTGCAATGCAGCACCAGATCTCACTTCCGGGTTTCCTGAGACGACCAAGATCCTGAGTTACTTGTCTGCAAAATGAGCTAGGAAATATCAAAGACCAGAGGGCATAGTTTAGTTTGGTGATACAGCGAGGAAACAGGCCCTTCGATCACCCCCGTACACTAGCACCACCCTACACGCTAGGGACAATTTTTTTTTTTCCTCACTGAAGCCAAATTAACCTACAAATTAACCTGTACGTCTTTGGAGTGTGGGAGAAAACAGGAGCACCCGGGGAAAACCCATGCGCTCATCAGGAGCACATACAAGCTCCGTACAGACAGCACCCGCAGTCAGGTTCAAATCCGGGCCTCTGGCGCTGTGCGGTAGCAACTCTACTGCTGCGCCCCACAATGCCGCCCAAAGCTTTAAAGTGAGGGGGGGGCAAAGTTATAAGAGAGTGTGAAGGGCAGGTTTTTTTTATTTTACAGAGTGTGGTGGATACAGAGAGTGAGGCTACAAGATAAATACATGGATATACAGGGAATGGAGGGATATGGACGGCATCAGGTTCGGCACAGACAGGTCCTGTTCCTGTGCTGAACTGTTCCATGTGCTCAGGACTGGGAAAATGAAGAACTATACTGGTTTTAAGGAAGTGAGAAAGGGAGAAGAGGAGGGGAGATTAGCAATGATTGGGATATCCCGGTACTGGAGACATTAATCCCCTTGGCCCTGCGTTCCGCCTTCCTCGCCCCTTACACTCTGAGAATCATCAGCATAAGTCACTGAAATAGGTTCTTAGGTCCAACTTGCCCATGCCGACCAAGATGCCCCATCCAAGCTAACCCCAAGTACCCATTGTAGACCCAAATCGCCCTAAACCTTCCCCATCCATGTACCTGTCCAAGTGTCTGTTAAATGTTGTCATTATACACAAGCTACTTGCAGCATCTGGGCACAGTTGTGGCCCTCGGGATGTACAGAGAGTATTAGGTTTCCCTCTGCCTGATCTGTGTGCGCGTTCCCTTTCAGCGGATCCTGACCGCCGAATACTGTGAGGGCTGCAAGGTCACCGACATCGAGGACATGAAGCGTCGGGGCGTGACGGTGAAAGATGTAAGTACACACAAGGTGCCGTGCGGGCAGTTTCATTCCCATCTGTCTGGCGACCATGTCAGGGGTATCAGTCACCTCTGCACATGACCCCAGGCAGGGTGTTAGACGGTGGGTGGAAGGGACGGGAGGGTTACAGGTCAGTGCCCAATACATTCTGAGGGGGTTTGTCAGATCAGGACGGGTCGTGACTCTGCAAGGTCACATTTTTAGTTTGTTGTCGCGCGTACCGTGATACAGTGAAAATCATTTGTTGCCAGCTGACCAGTCAGTGGAAAGATAAAACATGATTACATTCACAGTGTACACTCGTGTTTGAATTTTGTTTAAAGCTTATATTGGTATTGGTTTATTATTGACCGGTGCACTGAGATAGAGTGGAAAACCTTTGTTTCATGTGCTATCCAGTCATATCAGAATATAGGTGGGTATAATCAGGTCATATAGAAATACACTTGGTTGTGCAAAATGAGGAAGAAAACTGTGCAGAATATAGTGTTACAACGGCAGAGAAAGTGCAGATTTTTTTTTTATAGTGCACGGGCCACAACGTGGTAGATGGGAAGATCAGGAATTCATCCTTTCCTTGTACAGGAAAGGAGTACAGTAGTCGGAAGCCGCTTTTGAATGTGGTGGTACATGCTTTGCGTCTTCCCAGAGGGTGAGAGGAGAGAGAAATGACCGAGATGTGATGGTTCTTCATTATGTTGGTTGCTTTCATGAGACCATATGAAGTGTGGATGGAGTAGATGGTGGGGAGGCTGGTCTGTGTGATAGATCGGGCTACGTCCACAACTCTCCGAAATTTCATTTGATCTTGGGCAGAGCTGTTGCCAATCCAACCTGTTATGTATCCCAATAGGATGCTTTCTTTATGGTGCATCTTTAGAAATTGGTAAGAGCCATTGAAGGCTTGCTGAATTTCCTTTGTCTTTTGAGGATTTAGCAGTGTTGGTGTGTCTTATTGGCCATAGTGTTAATGTGATTGTTCCAGGACAAATTGGTGGTGATATTCACAGCAGTACCTGATGCTTACGACCACTTCAGCACCTTAAGTCAATAACTAGCTCCATCGATTTGCTGGCATTGCGGGAGAGGTTGTTGCTTTATGGGCCTGTCCCACTTGGGCGACCTAATCCGCGAGTTCTGGCGAGTTTGCCCTCGACTCGTACTCGCAGCATGGTCGACACAAGGTCGTAGGAGGTCCTCGTAACTCTCCTTCATGCTCAAGAGTGGTCTCCGCGTACTCGAGGCCTCAGCTAGGTCGCGGCGTTTTTTGTTTAATATGTAAAAAAATCCCCGCTAGTAAAAAAAGGCCACCATGGAAAAAAACAATACTTTTTTACTCGTAGGTTTAGTCGTATTAGGTCGGCATGTTAGTCTTGGGTAATCGAGGGTAGTCGAATGTAGTCGTCGATAGTCTCCATCATAGTCGAAGGGAGGTCGAAGGAGGTTGTCTTCACTCTCCACTATTCGGTGTCCAATTTTCCCGAATTTAGTCATAGCTCATCGTAGCTAGTCTTCAACATGTCATTTTTTCAAATTCTTCTAAACTCGCCAATTAGGTCGCCCAAGTGGGACAGCCCCTTTACTTTAAAGATACTTTCCTTTCGAGATACAGCACGGAAACAGGCCCGCAAGCTAACACTACCCTACACAGCAGGGACAATTTTATTAAAACCAATCAACCTACAAAACTTCACGTCTTTGGAGTGTGGGTGTAAACCGGATCGTCCAGAGAAACCCATGCGGTCACAGGGAGAATGTACAAACTCTTCCTACAGCATTGGCACCATGTTGCCGAGCTCTCCATCTCTGGCTTCTTGACTGTCCAGTCCCTGCAGCCATCACACTGAGCCTTGTGCATACTTAACACATCTGGTTGTGGAAGACAATACTAGAACACCTTTGGTCTGGTAAGTGCATTACAACACAGCAGGGAGGCCTTCAGGCCTGCAGTCGTTCAGTATTGGCATCCAATTGACCAGCTTGAATGTGTTATATTCATGCCCAATGCCAGGATACTTCTTGCAATGCCCAAAAATACATTGATGTTCAAGGGTGAAGGATCTTGACTGATGATGGAAGCGAGGTCACTGATGAAGCGGATGAAGATGTTTGGGGCCTAGTACGCAGGCCCTGGCAATTGCCTCACAATTCATTCCTCTAAATTCCAGACTATGGGTCCAGGCAGCTCATTCTTTGTCATAGGACTAATCCATATCTCAGGGCCATCTCTGCACTCCCTCGAGCGCACGACACCACGCGCGGCGGCACGGTGGCGCAGCGGTAGAGCTGCCGGCTCACAGCGCCCGTGGCCCGGGTTTGACCCTGACAACGGGTGCTCTCCATACGGAGTTTGTACATTCTCCCTGTGACTGTGTGGGTTTTCTCTGGGTGCTCCGGTTTCCTCCAGCACTCCAAAGACGTACAGGTTTGCTGGTTAATTGTGTTTGGTAAAGATTATAAGTTGTCCCTGGTGTGCAGGTTAGTGTTAGTGTGTGGGGTGATCGTTGATCGGCACGGACTTGATGGGCCAAAGGGCCAGTTTATGCGCTGTATCTCTAAACTAAACTTAACTAAACTAAAAGTCTACTCTTTCCTAGGTAGGGAGTCAAGACCTGCGCAGTGCAATCTAAGTATGGGGCTCTGCCACTCTTTTGCTAAAGACACCACAAGAGGCTGGTAGTGGTTTATTATTATCGCACGCATGGAGATATAGTGTAAATAATCATACTATACATGAGTAATAATAATAATAATAATAATAATTTTATTTATACAGCACTTTAAAAACAAACATAGCTGCAACAAAGTGCTGTACATCACTAATCATTGACAAAAAAGTTAATACACACCAAAAATAACAATCAAAAGAAATAGTAGGAAAAGACATGTAAAATAAAGAAACATCAAAAACACCACAAACAGAAGCAAAGCCTCAGGCATGGTCAAAAGCCAGGGAGTACAAATGTGTTTTAACACTGGATTTGAAGTACAATCAAGCCATACGCAAGTGTAACAGATAATGCAAAGAGAAAAATACCATTGTGCAGAACAGATCGTTATAGGATTCTAGTTATAAAGAAAGTGCATATTTTAAAGTGCAATAAGGTAGGTTGGAAGATTGGAACTACACCCTAGCTTATGGAGGGACAGTTCTGTAGTCTGATAACAGTGGGAAGAAGCTGTAGAAGCAAAGAACTGAAGATGCTGGTTAATACACAAAAGGTAACTCAGCAGGTCAGGCAGCAACTCGGACGAACGTGGATAGGTGTCGTTAGATGCCGAGACTCTTCTTCAGAAGAAGAATCTCTTAAGGGAAGCTGTTCCTGAATCTGGTATCTTTGCCAAACGCAGCAACTGGGGCAAGTGTCTCCGCACTGACTCAAGGGCCGCTGGGGAGAGGACATTTATGGCATGCCATTGATGGAGAAAGACTGAACACCTTGCAGCGCTTGCTACGCCAGAGACCCAGGTTCGATCCCGACTACGGGTGCTGTCTGTACGGAGTTTGTACATTCTCCCCGTGACCTGCATGGGTTTTCTCCGAGATCTTCGGTTCCCTCCCACATGCCAAAGACGTACAGGTTTGTAGGCTAATTGGCTTGGTATGTTTAAATTGTCCCTAGCGTGTGTAGGATAGTGTTAGTGTGCGGACTCGGTGGGCCAAAGGGCCTGTTTCTGTGCTGTACCTTTAAATTAAACTTTAGTTGGAACCTTGGTTGCTTTTGGTGTTAGATGGTGGTTGTGGGGGTGGGGGAAGGTTTGGGTCTCTCGATGACTCCTGGTGTGACTCCAGTACCTGGGTGATTTCCATCAGTGCCCTGTTCTGGTGTGGGGTGGTGCATCTGGAAGTGTGGGACCACGTGCTGACCATCTCTCTCCTTGCCTCCACCCTGTCCTCAGGTAGCGGATAAGCTGGTGAGGACTTTCGCAGAGCAAATATTTTTCACCGGCTTCATCCACGCAGACCCCCACCCTGGCAACGGTAAGACCCAGTGCCGGTTACTCCCTCAGTGAGGTATCGGGAAGAGTTGCACCTCTGGTACAGTTTACCGCCTCGTTATGCCAGTTTGAGTAATAGAAATCCGTCCTGACCAATTCATAAATCAAATTTGCTCTCACAGAATATTTGTGGAGAAAAACACACTATATATATATATATAGAGAGAGAAGTGAAATATTTTACCAAGTACAATGTGTGCGGGCTGCCAGGAAGGTTACTAAAGGGCTCTGCTTTGGAAACTGACAAGGCAATCTATTATATACTTGTACAGTGATCCTTTATCGAACAACGTAACATCGATTTCTAGTTTATATAGCCCTCTGCCAAATGTCCATGTACACATCTGGCCTCATCCCACCTCCCCGCAGACTGAACGGGGCCAGAGTTACCTTTCGCCCTACCAGCACGGTGGCGCAGCGGTAGAGTTGCGGCCTTGCAGCGCCGGAGACCCGGTTTCGATCCCGACTACGGGTGCTGTCTGTACGGAGCTTGTGCGTTCTCCCCGTGACCACATGGGTTTTCTCCCAAGATTTTCGGTTTCCTCCCACATTCCAAAGACGTACAGGTTTGTAGGTTAATTGGCTTGGGTTTGTATACTTGTTATAAGTGTAAATTGTCCCTAGTGTGTATAGGCGTGTGTTAATGTGCGGGGATCGCTGGCCGGCGTGGACTCGGTGGGCCGAAGGGCCTGTTTCCGTGCTGTATCTCTAAACTAAACATCATTCTTTGACATTTCCGCCATTTTCACCCAATCTCAACACCAGTCTCATCTTCCCACTTTGCTTCCAGCAGGGATCACTCTCTCCATGGCTCCATGCTTTGCTTGTCCCTCCCCACTCATCTCTTCCCCTCCACAGGCATTTTCCCCCGCAGTCGCAGAAGGGGTTACACCTTTTCCTGCACCTCCTCCGTCTGTGAACTCTACTGCATGCTGCAGAAGTGCCGAGGAATCTCTTAACACACTGCTCAGGCAGACATGCAGGGGCTGAAAATAGACACAAAAATGCTGGAGTAACTCAGTGGGTCAGGCAGCATCTCTGGAGTAAAGGGATGGGTGACATTTGGGTCATTTCAGACTCCACCCTGGGACTGACCCAGGGAAGGAGTTTCTTGTTTCAACCCATCCTTTCTTCAGACAGCTTTATCTAATACCCTCACCTCCTCAGCTTTGATTTTGTTATTTCCCTTATTGTTTGCAGTGTTGGTGAGAAAAGGTCCGGATGGAAAGGCAGAACTGGTGCTCCTGGACCATGGACTGTATGAAATCCTGAGTGTAAAGTAAGTGTTCTTCTTTCATGAACACAGTGAAATCCTAATAATGTATCCATCCTCTCGTTACAGCCCTGTGGGGCATACGGCAGTCCAGGCAGCACGAAAGGATGCAAAGTGTTGGAGTAACTCAGCGGGTCAGGCAGCATCTCTGGAGATCATGGAAAGGTGACGCTTTGGGTCGGGACCCTTCTTCAGACGAAGACATTTTAATGCGAGTCTGAAGAAGTGTCACCTATCCATGGTTTCCAGAGATGTCACCCGACTTGCCGTTACTCCAGTACTCTTCTTTTGTATACCAGCATCTGCAGTTCCTTTTTTCTTTATAACAGTACAGCACGGACAGACTGTTCGGCCCACGATATCTGCGCTGGATATGATGCCAAGACCAATTCTTATCTGCCATATCCCTCCGTTTCCTGAATATCCATTTGCCTATTTAAAAACATCTTAAATGCCACTATGGTATCTGTCCCCACCATTAGCCCCAACAGTGGGATCCAGGCACCCACCACCCTCTTTGTAGGGGTAGAGGTTTATTACTGTCACGTGTACAGAAGTGCAGTGAAAGGTTTATTTGCATGCCATCGAAACATCAGATAATACTGTGCATAAATACAATCAAGCCAAGCTCTTGTATAATAGATAGAACAATGGGGAAGATACAGAGTGCAGAATATAGTTCTCGGCATTGTAGCGCACCAGTTCCACAGACACATGGGGTAGAGGTGAATCGGACAGTACCCTAGCTTATGGAAGGACCGCCCAGAAGCCTGATAACGGAGGGGAAGAAGCTGTTCCTGAGTCTGGTGGTGCGCGCTTTCAAGCTTCTGTACCATCTGCCTGACGGGAAGAGGAATGACCGAGATGGGAGAGGTCTTTGATTATGTTGCCTGCTCTCTCGAGGCAGCATGAACAGCAGAGCCCAACACCAGTGTTTAATACAGCAGGGTGGAAATGTCAGGCCAAAGGACACAGCTTTCAGGTGAATGGGGCAACGTTTAAAAAAGTACGAGACAAGTGTTTTACACAGTGCCTGGAATGAGCTGCCAGGGGTGGTGGTGGAGGCAGACATGTTAGTGGCATTTAAAAGGCTTTTAGATAGCTACATGGATATGCAGGGAATGAAAGGATATGAATCACACGCAGATAGAAGACATCAGTTGAACTTCTAATCATGATTGGCTCAGACATTATGGGCTGAAGGGCCTGTTCCTGTGTTGTACAGTTAGTTCTATGTGAGCCAGGGATCTGTGGGATCACGGGGAGGATTTGAAAGAGACAGAAACACGATGGTGTCTTGCAGGCTGCGGGGAACTGACACTGAGGAGGGGTTGAGAGTTGAGACAGGGGGTAGATTGGCCACAATGGCAGGGACAGGCTAGAGGGGCTGAGTGGTCTACTCCTGTCTCTGTTTTCATGCCTTCAGCAGCTTGGGCATTTTAAAACGGGAGCAGGTTGTTCTGTGTCAGTGCTGAGGCTTGGTTCAACCTCTGACGTTCCACAGAAAACAATCTTGAGTTTGTGCTGTATCCCTCTGGGACTCTGTTTACTATAGTCCTGGGCCGACAGCTTTGGGTGGTGACCCGTCTCCTCGAAACAGTGTTCCATGTGGTGCTGCGGTGAGGCTGGAATATCCTGCAGTGCCCGCCCTTGGGAGTCAGAGCTGATCTAAGAGTTTCAGGTCCTTGGCGAGTGTTATGGAGCAGATGGATCTAGGAGTACAGGTCCAGTTTCCCCAAAGTGGCGTCACAGGTAGGATAGGTTGGTCATCTGGTCAGAGCGGCTTCAGCTACATTGACCTTCATCGGTCGGGGTACTCGGTATAAAAGTTGGGATGTGGTGTTACAGTTGTACAAGACGTTGGTGAGGCCGCATTTGGAGTATTGTGTTCAGTTTTGGTCACCTTGCTGTGGGAAGGATGTTATTTAACTGGAAAGGTTGAGAGAGGATTTACGAGGATGTTGCTAAGACTCGAGGGCCCTGAATTATAGGGAGAGGTTGGCCAGGCCTTGGCGCGCAGGAGGCTGAGGGATGGTGAGCTTATAGATGGCTTGTAAAATCATGAGGGGAATTGACAGGGTGAATGCACCGAGTCTTTTCCCCCAAGGGTAGGGGGATCGAGAACCAGAGGGCATTTAGACAATAGACAATCGGTGCAGGAGCAGGCCATTCGGCACTTCGAGCCATTTAATGTGATCATGGCTGATCATCCCCAATCAGTACCCCGTTCCTACCTCCTCCCCATATCCCCTGACTCCGCTATCTTTAAGAGCCCTATCTAGTTCTCTCTTGAAAGCATCCAGAGAACCTGCCTCCGCCGCCCTCCGAGGCAGAGAATTCCACAGATTCACCCCTCTCTGTGAGAAAAAGTGTTTCCTCGTCTCAGTTCTAAATGGCTTACACCTTATTCTTAAACTGTGGCCCCTGGTTCTGGACTCCCCCAACATCGAGAACATGTTTCCTGCCTCTAGCGTGTCCAAACCCTTAACAATCTTATATGTTTAAGGTGAGAAGTAAGATTTCCAATCCAGGCAATTGGGGGGCAACTTTTCCGCGCAGAGGGTGGTGGGTGGAACAAGTTGCCAGGTGAAGGAAGCTGAGGCAAGCACAATAACATTTAAAAGACGTTTAAGAAGGAACTGCAGATGCTGGAAAATCGAAGGTACACAAAAAAGCTGGAGAAACTCAGCGGGTGCAGCAGCATCTATGGAGCGAAGGAAATAGGCAACGTTTCGGGCCGGCCCGAAACGTTGCCTATTTCCTTCGCTCCATAGATGCTGCTGCACCTGCTGAGTTTCTCCAGCTTTTTTGTGTACCTGATATTTAAGACACTTGGGGAGGTACATGAATCAAAGAGCAGGGGTTGGGGCATCTTGGTTGACATGGGCTAAGTTGGGCCGAAGGGCCTATTTTGGTGATGTATGATTCTATGCTCTGTGTCCCACCCTGTGCTGGTGAGCTGGGGGAGGGAGAGACCATGGTTTATCGCGACCCTTGACGGTACCCACAGGCCACTCATTGCTGCGTTTGCTCCTAGGGATCGAGTGAGCCTGTGCAAACTCTGGCGTTCCATCATCCTCCTCAATAAAGTGTCAATGCAGAAATACGCCAACGAGCTGGGAGTTAAAGGTGAGGCCCGGGACCGCATCTTTGCTCTTTGTGAACTGCTTCTCTGACCTGGCGGTGGGTGTTGTACAGCCTCACAGCATGGAAACAGGTCCTTCGGCCCAACTCGTCCATGCTGTCCACGATGTCACATCTTTGGCCCATTTCCTTCTAAATCTTTCCAATGTCACAGAGCGAGGAAACGGGCCCTTTGTGTAGGAAGGAACAGCAGATGATGGTTTACACCCAAGGTAGACACAAAATTCTAGAGTAACTCAGTGGGACAGGCATCATCTCTGGATAGAAGGAATGGGCAATGCTTTGGGTCAGTCTGAAGACCAGAGGAAAGACTTAGACTGAGACTCAGTCTAAAGAAAGGTCTTGACACAAAATGTCACCCATTTCTATCCAAACCGGCCCTTTGGCTCAACTTGAGCGAGGTATCTTCCTGAGCTAGACCCCCATTTGGCTTGTATCCATTTTTTAACAGAAGAAGGTGTATATATAGAAAATGAGCTGGAGGTGGAAGTTGAGAGAGGTGCAATGAACATGTTTAACAGACAATAGGAATGGGAAAGGTTTAGAGGCATCTAGGCAAAAATGGGACTCGCGTCGATGGGTCATATTGGTTGGGCTGAAGGGCCTGTTTCTTCTCTCTATGATTCCCTACTCCTGACAGCCTTGCCAGGTCACCTCCGAGACTCCTGGAAGGGGTGGAAAATAGATCAGATGTCAGTCTAAAGAGCCTATTTCCTCGCTGTATGATTCACTGGATGTTTCTGAACCTTTCCTAGTACCTGTCCAAATGTCTTTTAAATGTTATAATACCTCCCTCCTCTGGCAGCTCATTTCATGTACCCACCACACTCTGTGTGAAAAGAGTTACCTCTCAGCTTCCTATTCCATCTTTCTCCTGTCTGCTTAAACCTATTGACTCCCTTACCCTTCCAGATATCAGTCCAAATGTCTTTTAAAAGTCTTAATAACATTTGCTTCTTGCAGCCTGTTCCAGATACGACTGAACATCTGAGTGAATGTGCTGTGGGTCTTTGTTGATATTGGCTGCCTGTTTGGGACTGTTGATCCCTCTGATGGTGGGGAGGGCAGTGTCGTCGAGTGTTTCATTGTCACATGTACTGAGACGGAACAATATTTTTGCTTACAGCAGCATGTCCTGTAAACACATTCGATAACATAATAAAAACACAGATTTGTAATTTAAAAAAATGAATAATAGTCCACTTGTCCACCGTGCTCTGTCAATGGCCAGGAAGGGATGGGGTCTTAAAAGGGTCCTGACCTGAAATATCACCTATCCGTTCTCCAGGGATGCTGCCTGTCGTGCTGTGCTACTCCTGAACTTTGTGTCTTCATGTGTAAACTAACACCTGCAGTGGTGACCAGCAGGGGGCTGGATACCGAGCGGTGGACGGGGACTTAGCTGTAACCTCCTCCATCCCTCTCCCACAGACTACTTCCTGTTCTGTGAGATCCTGATGCAGAGGCCCATCAACCTGAAGGAGACGGCGTTCCACTTGGCCAACATCCTGACTCATGAGGAACGGGCCTACATGCAGGACATGGCCAACATCCACTTTGACCGCATCATCCAGGTGCTGAAGGACCTGCCGCGGCCTATGCTGCTGGTCTTCCGCAACATCAACACTGTGCGCAGCATCAACACCAGCCTGGGCTCTCCTGTCGACCGCTACGTCCTGATGGCCAGGAGGTAGGAAGAGGCCGTCGCTCTGTTAACACCCGCCCGCCCGCTCCAACGCGAGGGGTCTCCACTTACCCCGCTGGCTGCCGCTCCCGGTCTCCCTGTGGACCGCTTCCTGGGTTATCCGCGGCTGGTGGTCTGTCGCACCTAGACCTGGGGCTGATGTACTGCCTGGCTCAAAGTGTGACCAATCTATTTTATCACCACTCCCCTAGCTTGCTGAGCTAAACTGCTTGCAGCTGAACTTTCACCAGACCGACCTCTGGTACTGCTGTTGTTTTCCAATTCATTTTTTATTCCCTTCCGCAGCTGTTCTCTGCTAATCTGACCTTGAAGCGGAGTTAGTAGTTTAGTTGGACACTGGAGCTGTGCTATTTTGATCCAAATCCGTCCTGATTTAAGAGGTTTGAATGATCACACTGCTCTTAAGATCAGAGGCTGTGTCCTGGTGGAGATTGGCATGGGCAGACACTGTGTGATGCAAATGCTACTGCCTGCTGTGCAGTCGATAGTAATGGTCGGGCACACACGGTGGGTAGGTTATCCATATTTATCCTGTTCAGTGTTATTGTTATTGGCTGAGTTTACCTGATGCTCGCTCTGGGGGGTTGTTCGCTTCTACGCTATGCTCCTGCTCGGTTAGTTCAGGCGATAACCAGAACCTGTCAGAGCTGACAGCTCCCACCCTCTCTTTCCTTGCAGTGCGGTCCAAGGCGGAAGCCTGTTCACCAGCAAGCACCAGCGAGGGTTTTGGTCTCTGGGGCCTCTCACCTGGATGAAGATTAAGTGGTCACGGATCCAATTTGAGATCAGCCTCAGGTATGCAGAGATGCCACGTGAACAAACTGCACTGTGGCGCAGCGGTTGAGTCATTGCCTTACAGGGCCGCGGCGCTGGGTTCGATCCGATCTACAGATGTTGTCTGTACGGAGTTTGCATGTTCTCCCCATGACCATATGGGATTTCTCTGCCTTCCTCCTTCACCCTGAAGACATACAGGTTTGTAGATGAATTGACTTTGATGGAATTGTAAAATTGCCCCTAGTGTGTAGGATAATTAGTGGACAGGTTGACTGCTAGTCAACCCAGTTTGGTGGGTTGAAGAGCCTGCTTCCACACCGTATCTCTAAAGCAAAGGCAGCAACACAGGTTCTTTTCACAGCTGTATTAGCAGGTTGAATGTTATAGGGAGGGGACAAAAGTAGTCTTTTTCCCCACCATAGGAGAATCAAGAACTAGAAGATTTGGATGTAGGTTTATGGAGAGGGGAAAGATTTAATATGAAGCTGTGGGGCAACTTTTTCAGAGGGTGGTGGGTATATGGAATGAGCTGCCAGAGGATGGTGCAATTTAAAAATATATTTGGATGAGAAGACACAAGGAACTACAGATGCTGCTTTACAAAAAACAAACAAGCAGGTATGTGGATAGGAAAGTTTAGAGATATGGGACAAATGGGAGCAGCTTGGAGGACTTGGGTGGTGTGATAGTGTTAGATGGGTTCTCCGGAGGGCTGGAGTTGAATGCCGTGTTTAGTGACTGCTTTGTTTCTGTTGCAGGTGCGAGAGCCTAATGATGAGAGCCGTGGCCATCGTCTTCCGTCTGTTTGTCTACTTTGGTCTGGTGCCACCCGACGAGGACCTGTATAACTACCTGGTGCAGTAGTGGCCTGGGCTCCCTCCCATCAACCTCGGCTGTGGGAGAATGCACTGAGGAAACCTATTCCTTTCTTACCTCATGAAGTGGAATGGAGTGTGAAACACGTCGCACCTCCCACCCCAGACAGCAAACACACTAAGGGCTGGTGAGCTGAGCACAATGCTGCTGTGTATTATGCACGGGTGCTGGCGCTCCCCATTAAACCAGGCGTTTCCTTCTCCCCACATGGACATGTTCAGCTCCCTGGACCCTGCAGGTTGAGCACTTGTACTGCGCCTGATAACATTACACACTGGGTGCCATGAAATGCAAAAACAAGGAGCATCGAGCTCCATCTGAGGATTGAACATTTTTCTGTCAAAGTTCACTTTTACCCCTCCCAGTTCTCCACTCCCCTCCCAAAGGAGACCTCTTATCCATAAAAGTGGCAAAGAACAGAGCGTGGCCCAGTGGACCTCAACCCCTGAAAGTATTAACTCTCATCATGTTACTGAATTGTATTTTGTGTAACTGTTTTATTGCTGGTATTTTAAGTAAAGTTGTTTACCTGAACCTCACTCTTGTGCATAGTTTCACTGTGTAGTCTCAAGCTGAGCTGGAGGTAATCGAATGGCCCTGAAGCATATTCCATAGCTCATCAGTAACCCATCCATCACTCTGGCTCCTTGCTTCCCCGAGAAAGCCAAACTCCATGCATCTCATCTTGAATGTGTGGGCTGAAGGGCCTGTTGCCATGTTCATATAATGAACCATCGCTCATTGTTGTGTGAACATAATTCTAACCTTCACCTCAAGGGCTGACTTATCTAAACAGATAACTAGGTTGAATATAGGAGGGAAGTCCTTATGTTTATGGCTACTTATCTGCGGTTGAGGAAGAATGATGAAAATGGGCCAGATTAAAAAACAACATTTTTTTTCCATTTTGCAATACAAAATATTTTAAATGTGAAAAACATACAAATGCATTCAATCTAAACCCATATTAACAAATCAAGTCCTAAAATCTGCCCCAGACCGTCCGTGGCTCAGTGTTCAGTCACAACAGACAGAACCTTCAGTCTCCAGCGTTACCCCTCAAGTCCACTTGCTGAACATTAGAGAGCACAGGCACTGTTGCAAGGTTTAGAACCACCCGCAAAGTCCCTCGATCTTCTGTCTGGCCCGCATCAGAAGTGGCCAGTCACCCGATCAATCTCCAGCACATCTTCCAAGATCTGAAAGACACAGGCGGTTGGAAGAATGTAAGACCTTGACTGCAGCTGGGAGTCCAGGGGTAGCAAAGGTTCTCAACTCCCAGTCGGACTAGTTAATTGTAGGTCACCGGGCAAGCTCGGAGCGATGGGGGGGTGGAGAGCCTGGATTGACCCACTGGGAGAGGGTCCACTACAAGAAGGTGGATCTGATTCAGTAACCGCCAGACACAATGTGTGTAGGGAGGAGCTGCAGATGCTGATTTAAACTGAAGCCAGACACTAAAGGCTGGAGTAACTCAGCGGCTCAGGCAGCATCTCTGGAGAAAAGGAATAGGTGGCGCTTCGGGTCAAGAAGTGTCTAGACCCAAAACATTTCCTTTTCTCCAGAGAGGCTGCCTGACCCGCTGAGTTACTCCAGCTTTTAGTGTCTGTCTCTGCTAGACACAACTGTGTACTTGTCACCATTACCTCCCTGCTCCTCCGTCGCTGATGGCCACACTCTCTATCTCCCCCCCCCACCCCCATGTCTGTGGGGCACTTTACCCAGAACCGAACGTGATTGCGCCCATTAACCCCACGGCCGGCGGCTCCTCACCATATCCGGCGTCGTGCCGATCTTCTTGGCCAGCTCGCTGCGCTCCATGGTGCTGAGGTACAGGAACTTGTTGAGCAGCTCACCGTCCAGGATGTTCCGCACGGCGTTCTGCAAGGCCCGTCGGTCACAGTGCAACATCCTACAGGCACAGGAGGGAGGAGAGGAGGGGGCAGAGGATGCCATTAGAACCGTCAAACAACGGAGGGTGTGTGCTCGTGTCTTCCTCTCGAGCCCGAGCCACCATCCTGCCTGGCACTTCAGGTGGCCCACGGCCCCAATCTCCCTCACTGTACCTCTGCCTCCATCATCAACCCTGGCAGCACGTTCCACGCACCCACCACCTCTCCTTCACCGCACAAATCCTTAAAGTATTTCCTGGGAAAAAGGTTCGGTCTAGTCCATCCATGCCTCTCACCATTTAGAAACATAGACAATAGGTGCAGGAGTAGAGGCCATTCGGCCCTTCGAGCCTGCACCGCCATTCAATATGATCATGGCTGATCATCCAACTCAGTATCCTGTACCTGCCTTCTCTCCATACCCCCTGATCCCTTTAGCCACAAGGGCCACATCTAACTCCCTCTTAAATATAGCCAATGAACTGGCCTCAACTACCTTCTGTGGCAGAGAGTTCCAGAGATTCACCACTCTCTGTGTGAAAAATGTTTTTCTCATCTCGGTCCTAAAGGATTTCCCCTCTATCCTTAAACTGTGACCCCTTGTCGTGGTCTCTGATCAGATCTCTCCGACACTCCAGCGAAAACAATCCCAGTCTGTCCAATCTCTCCCTGTAGCCGATACTCTGTAATCCAGGCAGCATGCCAGTTAAACCTCTTCTGCTCCCTCTCCAAAACCTCCACATCCTTTCTGTAATGGGGTGATGCAATACTCCACAAATGTAGCCTAACCACAGTTGTATAAAGCTGTAACACGACTTCCTGACTCTTATACGCAATGCACCTGCTGGCAAACTTTGCCTGTATGAAAATGTCCAAGCAGACAATTTCCCCCAAAGACAATTAGGGACGGCTAATAAATGCCACCAAGAATTTTTTTAATTTATTTTAAAATTAACCATTCATTATACACAATAAAGGGTCGGGTTAATCAAGTTGTGTACATGCAGTGTGTGCTTGTTTGAGTATTACAAGTAGCTTGGAGTCAGCAGGTCTGTTTCTCCTGCTATCATTCTGTTTACAACAAACTGCAGACATCCACTCTGAATGAACTGTACGTGCTGTGATATCACTATCTGCGTGTAGTGTATAATAACTGTCGGGATAATTACACCAGGACCCTGGATTCAGGGCAGGTCCTTTGTCACTGTCCTTCCTGCAGCATAAATACATTCACAAGTGATTAGAAGACCTCGATAATGTCATCAAACCAACTGCAGCTGAAAGAAGCAACGACTAAACTGGTCCGTTAATCTAATGATTCTACAATAAACAAGGCAATCTCACTTAAACCACTTGTCTGTGTAAGAAACATAGAAATTAGGTGCAGGAGAAGGCCACAGGAGATGGCCATCTAAAGGCCAATCCCCATTACTGCTTGCAGATTAGTGTGGTTCAGTCTAACCAGTACCTCAGCTGGTAACAAGAGGGCAGTTCAACTTGTGATGTGCTCATGATAGGACGTGTTGATGCAGTCAATTTGAAAAGGCAAGTTGTCAGAGAACTGCTCACTATGGGCTGGGAGAGACCACTGATTGAAAGATACAGCATGGAAACAGGCCTTTCCGCCCAGCGATCCAATGTCAACCATCAATCTCCCGTTGACACTAGTTCTCCGTTGTCTCACTTGCACATCCACTACATATAGAAGGCAATTAACCTGCACGTCTTTGAGAGATACACAGAACTGTAGATGGCGGTTCACAGAAAAAGACTGGATGAGCTCAGCTGGCCAAGCAGTGTCTTTGAGATGCAGGAGGAAACTGGAGCCCCTGGAGGTACCCCACGCAGTCACAGGGAGAATGTGCAAACTTCACACAGCACCCAAGGTCAGGATGGAACCTGGGTCTCCGTCACTGTGATACAGCGGCTCTGCCAGCTCATTAAGTTCCGAAGACATAGGAGCAGAATTAGGCCATTCGGCCCATTGAGTCTGCTCCACCATTCGATCATGGCTGATCTAACTTTCCCTTCTCGACCCCATTCTCCTGCCTTCTACCAGTAATCTTTGACACCCTTACTAATCACAAACCTATCAATTTCTGCTTTAAATTTAACTGATGACTTGGTCTCTACCGCCGACTTTAGAGATGCACTGTGGAAACAAGCCCTTCGTCTCACCGAGTCCCCACCGACCAGTGATCACCCCCATGCACTAGCACTATTCTACACAAAACACAATTTATTATTTTTTTCCAGAGCCAATTAACCTACAAATTATGTAATTGAAGTGTGGAAGAAAACCACACGATTAAGGGGAGAACGTACAAACTCTGTAGAGGCAGCACCCGCAGTCAGGATCAAACCCGGGTCTCTGGCGCTGTAAGGCAGCAACTCTACTGCTGCACCACCTCCGGCTAAATAAATTCCTCTTTATCCATTCTACAGCTACGACCTTTTATTCTGAGGCAGTGCCCTCTGGTCCTAGACTCTCCCACTAGTGGAAACATCCTCTCCACACCCACTCTATGGAGGTGTGTCAGTGTTGCCGGCTGGAAACATTGGAAGTGTTCTTCCTACCTGAAGGCCTTAGGGTTGAGGCCAGCGTGGTGAGGGATCATGGTGATCAGAGCGTTCTGCAACATCAGAAGACGTCGATAGGTTTTCTCTTGCATCGGTAAGAGGAGCCCGACCCCGCCGTCCAGAGTGGCTGGGAAACAAGAGCAAGCAGCGGTGTCAGGAGAGGCAGCAGAGAGGAGGCCGGGATCCAGCCCCACCACCCGTCCATGACAGCAACAGGGCAAGTCCATACTCACCGAACCAGGTGATGTGCTTGTTCTCCCACGCCAGGTTCTTCTTATTGGAGCCGTCCATGATGCCGCGGCACGGAGTTCGCCAGAAGGCGTTGACGTGAGCGCCCACGTTGAAGTCAGCTCTCCGCAGCAGGCGAGTCCCTCCGTAACTCTCCCTCGCTGCAAGACAACAAGTACAGCTTCTCCAGGGGTCTATTCCAGTCACTCCCTGCACAGCGGCGGCGACAACCAGTGTAAAACTGCAGCTACACAGTCTCAGTGGGGCCACGTGTAATCAGTGAAACATCACTGCACCCTCTCCAGTAGGGGAGCTTTGCCACACACAAGAGCATCTAGCACAGGAACACAATTCCCATGCTGAGCAGTTGATGTGATCCATAAAACATTGTTCCTGTTTTAGTGCTTTTAATGTCTTTTAATTTTTACTGTTTTTATAGTCCTGTCGTCTTAATGGTTTTAGTAATTTTTAATAACTTTTTGTTGACTTCCCATGTACAGCACTTTGTGGTAACTGATGTTGTCTAAAAGCGCTTTATAAATAAAGTTATTATTATTATTATTATATATCCCTCCGTAGCCACAAGTCCCACTATCGTCTCTGCAGCCACTGCCTCTGGCAGCACGACCCTCTATACAAAAATAAAATCACCTCACATCTTTAAATGTTACCCATCTGACCTTAGCCCTCTAGTCTTTGACATTTCCACCCTGGTGAAATAAAATTCTGACTAGTCTACCCTATCTACTCCTCTCAATGTTATGTACTTCTATTATATGGCCCCCCCCCCAACATCCAACAATGATCCAAATTTGTCCAATTTCTCTTTATAGCTGACACCCACTAATCCAGACAGCGTCTGGTAAACATTTTCTGCACCCTCTGCAAAGCCCCCATGGGCAATAAAGCACCCGTGAATGTGAAAGGTTCACTTGTAAGTCTTTCCTTCAGGGTGGAGACCACAGGTTAGTTCCTCAGACTGCGCCGGGTAGGGAACTGGACCACACTGCAGCACCAACTGGGGATTGAGGGGTTGTGCAAGAGGATCCTTACCTTCAGGCTGATACATGTACACCAGGAGATTCTTCTCACGGTCAGACACTGCAATCAAAATGAAAGAAAAAAACAGCAATCAGTTGAGCTGCCAATTTAGAATATAAAATCGGGGAATTTAAAAAGAACCCAGAGAATTGAGTGTAGATGGATAAAAAGGTCGGCATGGACAATGTGGGCCAAGGGACACGTTTCCGTACTGTACGACTATAAATCTACAGCTATTTTTTTTGTACACAGTGAATGGTGGGTGTCTGGAACGCATTGCCAGGGATTGTGGAAGCAGATAGGATAGTGGCATTTAATAGGGTTTTGGATCCGCAAGGAAATGGAGGGGTATGGATCATGGGAACTTGGCATCATGTTTGGCATGGACATTGTAGGCCGTAGGGCCTGTTGCTGTGCTGCACTGGTCGATGAAACTGCTCGTGCCCGGCTGTTTCCCAAATCCCACAACATTCCCAATAACGCCCTGAGATCTACAAAAAATTCCAGAGATTTGTAGACGTAGCCCAGTCCATTTCACAGATCAGACTGCATACCACTGACTCCATCTACACTTCAGGCAGTTTGTACAGAAGCTTGAAAGCCCACACCACCAGACTCAGAAACAGCCTCTTCCTCTCAGTTATCGGGTAGCTGAACGGTCCTTTCATCATCTAGGGCACTGACTGCCCGATTCACCTCTACCCTATTGCAGACATTGGACTTTGTCTCTGGAACTGATGCGCTACAATGCTGAGAAGTATATTTTACACTCTGTACCTTCCCCTTTGCTCTACCAATTGTACATACGACGATGATATTTAAGTCGAGTATTTGGTCTGTTTGGATCGCGTGCACAACGTGGTCTTTTCTCGATACCCTCTGGGTTTATTTAGAGGAAGCAACTATTGAACGGTCCATTATTTCAGTGTCCCACCCAGTTGCGTTGCTGGCTGCGGGGGCCCATGAATTTTGCACAGCTAGTTTGCCGTATGTACAGGGACACTGGGCAGGGCAGATCTCTGGGCAGCAATGTGGCAGTTGAGTAACAAAAGTCTGCCTTGTAACTCACCGAGGAATCCCAGCTGAGAATTGTCCACCATGAATTCCACGCTGTAAACCTCCAAAAGCTTCGGATCCTAAGAGACAAGTCAAGGAAGAGGCAAAACAACACACTTACAGATTGTCCACAATTCCCCACCAGTTTCCTCCCCTTTCTTTTGTGAGGGTACAATTCCAAATCATTGGACGTGCAACCGCAGTTCAGGCCACAATCGGTGAGCTCAGTTCAGCAAGTGGCCAGCGGACATAGCTCCAGCAGACCCCCACCATCTTGTGAGTGGCACCACTTGCTCCAGTGAGGCAGCTCCTCGCTGCGGTGGGCTGGCCATTGACAAGTGGGTACAAGTCGGGTGTCTTTTCCGTAGCTTGCCCTCTCCCTGTCAGTTGTGTGCCACAAGCTGTGTTTTTCTAGCTGCTCCTCAGTCATACAGCTTGGAGACAGGCTCTTTGGCCCAACCCGTTCGTGCCGATATAGATACCTATCCAAGCCAAGCA
Organism: Leucoraja erinaceus; assembly: GCF_028641065.1. Classification (NCBI taxonomy): domain Eukaryota; kingdom Metazoa; phylum Chordata; class Chondrichthyes; order Rajiformes; family Rajidae; genus Leucoraja; species Leucoraja erinaceus. Next base: position 132,579,531 of record NC_073378.1, on the reverse strand, counting down.
CGAGGAACTGCTGAACTTACGCAGTGGGTCATGCAGCATCTCTCAAAAACAAAATGCTGGGGTAACTTACAAATCTAAGTTAGTCCCATTTGCCTGCATTTGGCCCATGTCCCTCGAAACCTATCCATGTCCCTGTCCAAATGTCCTTTAAATGGTGTTATAGCACCTGCCTCAACTACCTACACAAAAATGCTGGAGAACCTCAGCGGGTGCAGCAGCACCTATGGAGAGAAGGAAATAGGCAACGTTTTGGGCCGAAACCCTTCTTCAGATTCTCTCTGACAGTTCATTCCATGTATATGGGCACAGTTTTACAGTCTCTGGGATAGACATCAAAGCTATGTTCACTGAATGTTATTAGTTATTTAAGTTATGACATCGGTTGGAAGCTGCAAACCAAATCTCGTTGCACTTATGTGCAATGACAATAAGATATTATTATTATTATTATTATTACTGTAATAAAGACCACGCTGCCTCCCGGCCACACTACCAAGGTGCCCCTCTCACTCCCCACACGCTTTACACATTCCAAAACCTTGTCTAGGAGTGCATCCCACTGTAAATAGAGGAATGCCTGGACGTGGCTTCAAAAACCCAGCGGTAAACAGCATACGTCCCTGTTGGTAAGCATTAACCTACCCTGCTGACAAGGGACAGAGTTTTACTCTCCTCTTGGTAGCGAAGGATGGAGAAACTCTTCATGATGTCTGCCGCCATGATGAAATTCTTCACGCTGATCATCTGGTGGATGTAGAGCTGCGTGTCGATGAACGCCATCCCCGTCAGGTCGTTGTCCTTCAGGCTCCACAGGAATATCTGTGCCGGGGGAACAGGAGGAACCGTAAGGGGCAGAGACAGTCAATGAGTTGGTTTGTGGCCTTGAGGGCGAGGGAGGCTAGAACTGTGGGGGGTGCAGGTTAAAAGGTAGACATTTAAAGGAGATCTGAAGGGAGACACAAAACGCTGGACTGTCCGGGTTAAAACGTGGTCGTAGAATCAGGGAGCAGTGAGAATCATAGAGGGGGAGCAGTGAGAATCATAGAGGGGGAGCAGTGAGAGAGGGTGTTGCACAGCTCCCATCAGAGAGAAGAGTAGGGTTCTTCAAAGTAGTCATACCTTGAGGAGTTTTCCCAATGGAGCAGACACAATGTGTAGAAGGGAACTACGGATGGTGGTTTATACCGAAGATAGACACAAAATGCTGGAGCAACTCAGTGGGTCAGGCAGCATCCCTGGGGAAAAGGAATAGGCGATGTTTCGGGTCGAAACCGCTCCCTCAGATCTGAAGAGCAAGCTTTCCCGCACAGAGGGTGGGGAACTTCTAGAATTAATCGCCAGCCAAGGTGTTGGAGGCAGATACAATGACAATGTTTAAAAGGAGACTCATGGAAAGGTCTCGTCCAGCAAGTTTGGGGTTGAGAAATCAAGAGGACATAGGGTTAAAGTGATGGGGGAAAGGTTTAAAAGGAACCTGAGGTTCAACATTTCCCAGAGGGTGGTGGGTATATGGACCGAGCTGTCAGAGGAAGTATTTGAGCCTGTACAGTAACAATATTCAAAAGTCATTTGGAGAGGTACATGGATAGGAAAGGTTTAGAGGGACATTGGGTCAAACATGGGCAAATGGGACTTAGATGCCTGGAGAATGGTCTCGACCTGAAATGTCACCCATTCCTTCTCTCCAGAGATGCTGTCAGTCCCGCTGAGTTACTCCAGCACTTGTTGTCTATCTTGGGACTTAGATGGGGCATCTTGGCGGGCATGGAAGAGTTGGGCCAAAGTTCAGTTTAGTTTATTGTCACGTGTACAGAGGTACAGTGAAAAGCTTTTGCTGCATGCTGTTTCCTTGCTGTGCGAGCAGGCGAGTGGAATGTGAATTGATAGTGATTATTATTCTGTTACTGGATCACCACCATAACCAATGTAAACAGGTGGAGGAGGCAAATGGTGCCAGGGGAACATCACAGGAGGAAGAGCTGGGGAATGAAGCTGTGTGATATCAGCTCAGAACAGAATTAAACTTATCCTCTGGGATATGGAGCTGCCTGCTAACAGACCGCTAACGTGGCACTGTGGGGTTGCGCTGTGCAGGGGCTGCCGTTACCTTCTGTCCGATCGCCGACACCAAGTAACCATTGCAGTTACACAGGGCAGTCACCGGGCCCTTCTGCTCCTTCTCGTACAGCACCTTGAACTTGTTCTTGGTCAGAGGCTGCCCGGGTTCAGGGACAACTTCAATCACATCAAGGATCAGGATCTGGAGAGAAGCAAAAACATTCACGTCAGCTCTGTTTAACAGGTCACCTGCACCCGGTGAGGAACAACCCTGCAGCTTTATCGACCCATTAACGCATCGAGGGACGGCTGTATCTGGTGTCCCCGATGTTGCCTCCTTTATGTCGGCGAGACCAAGCACAGGCTCAGTGACTGTATCACTGCACTATTGTGCTCCGTCCACCTAGGCATGCTGGTTGCTAACCATTTTAACTCCTCTTCCCAATCCCATATTGTCCTGGGCCTCCTCCACTGTTAGTGAGGCCACACACCTCATATTCCACTTGGGTAGCTCACAACCCATCAGTATGAACATTGAATTCTCCAATTTAAGGTACCTGCCCCCCCCCCCCCCCCCCCTCCACTATTCTCCCACACCCCGTTTGCCACACACCTATATCTCCCCCCCCCCCATGTATATTGCTTCCTCTGGCCTCACGATTTGCACCTATCCTCCTCTCACACTTTTTGTCATTTCATCTGTCCCTCCACTTTGCCCAAGTATCTGCATATCACAACTGCCTTTCGCCCCCTCTCCCCCGTTCTCAGGGCCCCTTCACACTCCGGATGCATCCACCTATCGCTCGCCAGGTTCAGCCCTGTCCCTCCACATCCAGTTTTCTCCACCCACCCTCCTTCCCCCACACCACAACTCAGTATTTCAGACTGCGTCTCTGGAGAACAAGGATAGGTGACTCTGGAGTTCAAGGTCAGGACCCTCCTTCACGCTGATTGCGGATGGAGGTGGACAGAAAGCTGGAAGAGAGGAGGGCCAGGACAAAGCGTGGCAGGTAGTAGGTGGATACCGGTGCGTGTGCGTGTGTGTGCGCCTGTCTGTGTGTGTGCGCCTGTTTGTGTGTGATAGGGGGTGTTGTGGATAATGAAGAGGATTTCCAAAGTCTACAGAGTTATTTAGGCCTGCCTGTGTGTGCCTGCCTGTGTGTGCCTGCCTGTGTGTGCCTGCCTGTGTGTGTGTGTGTGTGTGGGGGGACTGTGTGTGTGTGTGTGTGTGGGGAAGATGTGTTCAGAATTAAGTGGGGTGTGCGAGAGTGGTAGCAGTGTGTGAGCTGTGTGGTGTGTGTGTGTGTGTGGAGGGTCTGGTTCACAGGCTGTGGGGGCACAATTATGTCCCACAGGCAGGGGCATCAACATTTGATTGAGCCCACACTACACAGGAAGGCAGGAAAAACTGCCTAGATGACATACAGTGCCCTCCATAACGTTTGGGACAAACACCCATCATTTATTTATTTGCCTCTGTACGCCACAATTTGAGATTTGTAGTGTGTGGTAAGTAAATTGGATTAGTAAGTATGCAGATGATACCAAGATAGGGGATGTTGTGGATAATGAAGAGGATTTCCAAAGTCTACAGAGTTATTTAGGCCATTTGGAAGTGTGGGCTGAAAGATGGCAGATGGAGTTTAATGCTGATAAATGTGAGGTGCTACACCTTGGCAAGACAAATCAAAATAGGACGTACATGGTAAATGGTAGGGAATTGAAGAATGCAGTTGAACAGAGGGATCCGGGAATAAAATCTGACAATGCGCACTTTAACCACATGTAATTTTTTTCTATTACAAATCTCAAAGTGTGGAGTATAGAGGCAAATAAATAAATGATGGGTCTTTGTCCCAGACATTATGGAGGGCACTGTATAATTCCACATTTATTTATTTTAATCTCTTCCACTATTGTAAAACAGTGGTTCATGGTACACATCTACATAACACTACCACAATTACAGAGAGGAGCATGCAAGGTGGGCCGTCTCACTCACCCGGCCCCTGCAGGTAACCTCCTCGCCCTGGGTCAGGCACGTCCCCACGGCAATGTAACCCTTCAGTCCCGACACCGTCTGCTCGCTCCTCAGGGACACGGTTTTCATGCAGGTTATGTGTTCCCATTCCTCCATTTCAATCCTGCAGGAATTGTTGAAGCAGAGCCGGGATTAGCGAAGGCACTGGCTGCAAGATCCACTCGTGGGAAACCTTTTAGTTAATAGATACAGCATGGAAACAGGCCCTTCGGCCCACCGAGTCCATGCCGACCATCGATTACGGGTTCACTTTAGTTCCATGTTATCCCAATTTTTCCATCCACTCCCTGCACATTAGGGGCAATTTATAGAGGGCCAATTAACCTATGAACCCGGACCACTTTGGGATGCGAGGGAAAACCGGAGCACCCGGAGGAAACCCCACGCGGTCAGTCAGAACGTGCAGACTTCACACAGACAGCAGCCGAGGTCAGGATTGAACTGGGGTCTCTGGTTCCACTAGCTGTGCCATCCACCCACATCCTAGCCCGTTCATGCCTGCGCCTAATAATCAGCACTGGCCCCCAGTGCAGCACGCCTGGCTTAAATCCTTCCCTCCCTCCCTCCCTCCCTATCTCGCATTTCTCCAGCCCTTCACAATCTCTGCACGCCTCCAATGACTACTCACCCATGACTGCCAGCCTTCCAGCCTTGTTTCAGCTGCCAAGGCTCAAACCTTTTGAAATCCCGGCCAAAAATTCTCTGCATCTCCTCCAAGACAGGGAAGGGACATGAAGCTGCTCAACATGGAAACGGGCCGTTCGGCCCACCTTATGCATGGCAAGCTATTTATAATATTGGGCTAGTCCCATTTGCCTGATTTGGCCCATATCCCTCTAAATCCTTCCTATACTTTAAACCCTTCCTATCCATACGAGATGCTCCTTAAAACCCCCTCCTGTGATCAAGCAGCCCCTTTTGGAGGCTTGATATCAAATGTTGTTTTGGCAGTCCTGTGCAGAACACTAGGATGGTCAGATCGTGGATAGACGCAAGCTGGCATAAAGACCAACAGAAGAGTCGCTGGCAGGTGTGATGGAACATGGAGAAATATACTAGTACATCTGCGAACAAGTACATAGTCTTCATTATGGTGCTCAGTTTTGATCACCCTGCTATGGGAAGGATGCCATTAAGCTGGAAAGAGTGCAGAGATATACTCGGATGTTGCCAAGACTCGAGGGGGCTGAGTTATAGGGGAGAGGCTGAGCAGGCTAGGACTATATTCCTTGGAGCATGGGATGCTGAGGGGTGATCTCACACAGTGGAAGCACATCAATTCTTTTGCAGCAAGACTTCAGTTGCTCCAACTTACCTGGTATTAGGAATGGCTTCCCAACTGACAGGAGACATCAACTGAATCGAAAACTTCTCCAGCATTGGATAGATGTAGCGGTCATCTGCCAAAAGAGCAAGGCAACAGAATCTAAGAGAAGTCTGGAGAAGGGTCTCGACCTAAAACGTCACCCATTCCTTCTCTCCAGAGGTGCTGCCTGTCCCGCTGAGGTACTCCAGCATTTTGTGTCTATCTGCGGGGGAAACCAGCGTCTGCAGTTCCTTCCTACACCAAGGGATCAGGTCAATCCTCTTCACTACCAATGCTGCTGCTATTGATTCCAATATTGCATGAATGATGCACTCACATCAGTGGGAAACTATTCTGCTCGTTATAGATTTGGTTACTCAGCCCTTTCCCCATAATTCCCTTTCCCCCTGGTTTGTTGCACCGGATCTACTCACCACGTTCAACGTTCTCAAACTCCTTGTCCTCCCCCGTCATCTTTGGTATTCTGTTACAGATCTCCGTCACGCTCGTAGTTACTGAGTATACCTAAAGAAGAAGATACATGTACAGAGTGCCTGTGAGCCAAAGTCAGGATTGAACCTAGGTGGCGGAGGTCAAGAGGCAGCAGCTTAACCGCTTGGTCAGAGGTCAAGAAAATGGTTAATAATTTATTTCCCTGTCATTCCCTGTCGTTTGAGATTTGAGTATAGGAGCAGGGAGGTTCTACTGCAGTTGTACAGGGTCTTGGTGAGACCACACCTGGAGTATTGCGTACAGTTTTGGTCTCCAAATCTGAGGAAGGACATTATTGCCATAGAGGGAGTGCAGAGAAGGTTCACCAGACTGATTCCTGGGATGTCAGGACTGTCTTATGAAGAAAGACTGGATAGACTTGGTTTATACTCTCTAGAATTTAGGAGATTGAGAGGGGATCTTATAGAAACTTACAAAATTCTTCAGGGGTTGGACAGGCTAGATGCAGGAAGATTGTTCCCAATGTTGGGGAAGTCCAGGACAAGGGGTCACAGCTTAAGGATAAGGCGGAAATCCTTTAAAACCGAGATGAGAAGAACTTTTTTCACACAGAGAGTGGTGAATCTCTGGAACTCTCTGCCACAGAGGGTAGTTGAGGCCAGTTCATTGGCTATATTTAAGAGGGAGTTAGATGTGGCCTTTGTGGCTAAGGGGATCAGAGGGTATGGAGAGAAGGCAGGTGCGGGATACTGAGTTGGATGATCAGCCATGATCATATTGAATGGCGGTGCAGGCTCGAAGGGCCGAATGGCCTCTACTCCTGCACCTAATTTCTATGTTTCTATTATGTGGCTACTCTCTGCTGGGAATGGTTGCTCCCCAGAACCTACCACACAGGTTTGGAGACGAAATGTGCAGGATGGATCTGCAGATGCTGGTTTACACCGAAGACTGAAGAAGGGTCTCGACCCGAATCATCACCCATTCCTGCTATCCAGAGATGCTGCCTGTCCCGCTGAGTTGCTCCAGTATTTTGTGTCTATCGTCGAAGGTTTGAAGACCTCTGTGTGTGTGTTCAGTGTCCTCAAATGCTTCCTGCGGTGATAGCAGCTGAATTTGGCGAGGTGGAACGCACAGCTCAACAAAATGGTGCCGGAGCGTGGCGGCTCGTTATGCACTGGTCCCAGAGGAGGACCTACAATCATCGGATGCATCACCCATCTCGTTTAAATCTCTGGTCAACCTATAAATCCAACACCATTTCCCCCATGGTAGCTCATTGCAGACGTTGGACTTTGTCGATGGAACTGTTACATTACAATGCTGAGAACTACATTCTGCATTCTCTCTCTCTCTCTCTCTCTTCTCCTTCGCTCTACCCATTGTACTTGAAAAATAAAGACTTCCACTGTACCTCGGTGGACGTGACCATAATAAACATAAGCAAGCTGGACATTCCCAAATACCTCAACCAACGTAACGAGGTAAAAGAAACATGATTCACCACTCTCTGCTATCTCTTGTATCCCTGGCTGCTGCATCTACATCTGTTCTAGCATTAGGTATTTGACCAATATGTGGAAACTGGTCAAAGATACATTGGGGAAACTAAATGTATTACACGAGTGGGTGAGTCTAAGACTAGAGGCCATAGCCTCAGAATAAAAGGACGTACCCTTTAGGAAGGCGATGAGGAGGAATTTATTTAGTCAGAGGATGGTGAATGTGTAATTCATTGCCACAGAAGGCTGTGGAGGCCAAGTCAATGGATATTTTTAATAGCCCTGTCCCACGGTACGAGTTCATTCCAAGAGCTCTCCCGAGTTTAAAAAAAAATCAAACTCGTGGTAAGCAGGGAGAATGAACGTAGCGGGTATGTCGGAGCTCGGGGACATCTCTTAGCGGCTCGTACCGCTAAAGGCAGGTACTCGGGAAGACTCGCTAACGGCAGGTAAGCACGGGAAGACACGTGTAGATTTTTCAATCTGTTGAAAAATGTCCACGAGAGCCCCGAGTACCGACGAGTGGCCATTACCGTAAATCTCCGAGTTCGAATCAGGGCAAACATGGGAGAACTCTTGCAATGAACTCGTACCGTGGGACAAGGCCTTAAGGCAGAAATTGATAAGATTCTTGACTGGTACGGGGTCAGTGTCAGGGGTTATGGGGAGAAAGCAGGAGTAAGGGGTTGAAAGGGAAATCTAGATCAGCCATGATTGAATGGTGGAGTAAAATTGATGGGCCGAATGACCTAATTCTGCTCTATCACTCATGGACTTGCATCTACCACACCTATATCGTAAAGTTACAGAGTGGGACTCTGTGACACCATGTCATGTTATTAGTGTTGTCCAACTCTGACACTATATATTATTTCAAGTGGGTCAACCAAACAGGTCAAACCTGGCACCCAAAATGTATGAATGTGCCCAATGTACAGCAGGATTGTCACTGGCCTGGATGCAAAAAAAGAATATCACTGTACTTAGCTATATGTGACAATGAAGCGTTGATTTGAAATAGCGTTTTACCTTAGTTTCCACATGATAAGATACGTAGTGTGCTGTGCAGCGCAAGGGGATCTTTCGCACAGGCCACGGTGCGTCGTAGGACAAGTAGGTGGGCAGCACGCTGATTCGAAGGTCACCCTAGAGCAAGGGGAAAGGCTGGCAATGAGAAATGCGTCAATAGTGTATAATTGTCATATGTACCGAGAACGGAACAATCACATTGTTATTTGCAGCAGCTTTACAGGATGATTAGAGCAGCAACACACAAATAGATACACAACAGTCATTCGTGGTAGCCACACCATAATGCTCGGGACAAAGACCCATCATTTATTTATTTGCCTCTGTACTCACAATTTGAGAAAAAAATCACATGTGGTTAAAGTGCACATTGTCAGATTTTAATCAAGGCCATTTTTATACATTTTGGTTTCACCATGTAGAAATTACAGCAGTGTTTATACATAGTCCCCCCATTTCAGGGCACCATAATGTTTGGGACACAGCAATGTTATGTAAATGAAAGTAGTCATGTTTAGTATTTTGTTGCCTATCCCTTGCATGCAATGACTGCTTGAAGTCTGCGATTCATGGACATCACCAGTTGCTGGGTGTCTTCTCTGGTGATGCTCTGCCAGGCCTGTATTGCAGCCATCTTTAGCTTATGCTTGTTTTGGGGGCTAGTCCCCTTCAGTTTTCTCTTCAGCATATAAAAGGCATGCTCAATTGGGCTTAAATCGGGTGATTGACTTGGCCACTAAAGAATTGACCATTTTTTAGCTTTGAAAAACACCTTTGTTGCTTTAGCAGTATGTTTGGGATCATTGTCTTGCTGTAGAATGAACCGCCGGCCAATGAGTTTTGAGGCATTTGTTTGAATTTGAGCAGATAGGATGTGTCTATACACTTCAGAATTCATTATGCTACTACCATCAGCAGTTGTATCATCAATGAAGATAAGTGAGCCAGTACCTTCAGCAGCCATACATGCCCAGGCCATAACACCCCCACCACCGTGTTTCACAGATGAGGTGGTATGCTTTGGATCTTGGGCAGTTCCACTTTGCTCTTGCCATCACTCTAATATGTTAATCTTCATCTAATCTTTCCGTCCACAAGACCTTTTTCCAGAACTGTAGTTGCTCTTTTAAGTACTTCTTGGCAAACTGTAACCTGGCCATCCTATTTTTGCGGCTAACCAGTGGTTTGCATCTTGCAGTGTCGCCTCTGTATTTCTGTTCACAAAGTCTTCTGCGGACAGTGGTCATTGACAAATCCACACCTGACTCCTGAAGAGTGTTTCTGATCTGTCGGACAGTTGTTACGTTGGTCCTCATGTTGATAAAGAGCAATAAAAGTTTCCAAAGGTGATGGAAAGACTGGAGGAAAGACTAGGTGCGGAGAGCTCTCTTATACCTGCATTAAGGAGGCATTTAAACACACCTGAGCAATTACAAACATCTGTGAAGCCATGTGTCCCAAACATTATGGTGCCCTGAAATGGGGGGGGGACTATGTATAAACACAGCTGTAATTTCTACATGGTGAAACCAAAATGTATAAAAATACCCTTTAATAAAATCTGACAATGTGCACTTTAACCACATGTGATTTTTTCTATTACAAATCTCAAATTGTTGAGTACAGAGGCAAATAAATAAATGATGGGTCTTTGTCCCAAACATCATGGAGGGCCCTGTAATAGGCTCTGAAGGCCAAATGCATCACCACGCTTCACAAGACCAAAGCATCAGGAAGGTTGATGGGAAAGGTCAACAGGTTAACGTATAACTGGACCACACACACTGTAACAGTCAGAGTAAAACAGCACAGAAATAGGCCCATCGGCCCTATTTCTCCACACTGACCTAGATGCCCCATCTAAGCTAGTCCCATGTACCTGAATTTGGTCCGTATCCATCCAAACCTTTCCTGTCCATGTACCTGTCCAAGAGTCCTTTAGATGTTATTATACCTGCTTCAACTACCTCCTCTGGCAGCTCGTCCCATATAACCACCCCCCTCTGTGTGAAAACGTTTGGGTTCTATTAAATATTTCCCCTGTCACCTTAAGTCTATGTCCTCTTCCCTGGGTAATAGACTACACACATTCATCCGATCTACTTCCCTCACAATTTCACCCACCTCTATATGTTCACCCTCAGCCTCCTGTGCTCCTAGGAATAAAGTCCTAGCCTGCCCAACCTCTCCCAATAGCTCAGGCCCGCAAATCCTGGCACTATCGTCTCGTAAAACTTCACTGCACCCTTTCCAGCTGTGTAGGGCTGGTCATTCCTGGTTCATTATCAGCATGGTCAATGGAGCTTTAGATCAGAGGCTGCAACTCCCATGTTGAGGAGGTCAACAAGGGGAAAGGTTTCACTTAAAACACAAACTCCAGCCTCCACAGGCAGGTCTGCATGCGAGTGGCTCCTCAGAGAAGATCAGGTTGCTCTTTTGGTGGGTCAGCATTAAGTAGAGCTGGGCAGCTCTCCTCCATACCTGCTTGTTGAAGTACAGGAAGCCTTTTGGGCAATTGACGTTGTGGAAGGGGGCAAAGGATTCGATGGGCCCGTCGACTGTCATGGGGTGCAGACGCAGCGCCCCTCGCGAGGTCATAAACAGCCAGTGCGGGGAAGGTCCGCAGATGAACACCTAGGATTGAGACAGAGGGCACGTTAACCAAGCATTGACTCCGACGGCAGCGCTACAAAACCTCCATCGTGCAACTGTGTGGCGGGGTCTTGGAAGCACACGGGGATGAGCGGAACTTCACAGAGATTTGCTGCTGCTTCCTTGGTCAAAGTTTCAGAGTCCTGACACCTGCAATCAGTAAGATAATAAGCGCAGGAGGCAGAGGGCTGATCTTTTAGAGGTGTATAAAATCATGAGGAGAATAGGGGGTGACACGGAGGCGCAGCGGTAGAGTTGCTGTCTTACAGCGCCAGAGACCCAGGTTCGATCCTGACTACGGGTGCTGTCTGTACAAAGTTTGTACATTCTCTCTGTGACCGTGTGGCTTTTCTCTGGGTGCTCTGATTTACTCACACACTCCAAAGGCATACAGGTTTGTAGATTAATTGGCTTCGGTAAAATTGTAAATTGTCCCTAGTGTGTAGGACAGTGGTAGTGTACAAAGGGCCCGTTTCCTCGCTGTATATCGCTAATGACTCATTTCGTTTAAATTAGAGATACAGCAGGGAAACAGGCCCTTCGGCCCACCGAGTCTGCACCGACCAGCGATCCCCACACATTAACACTGTCCTACACACACACTTGGGACAATTTACACTTATACAAGCCAATTAACCTACAAACCTGTACGTCTTTAGAGTGTGGGAGGAAACCGAAGATCGCGGATAAAACACATGCAGGTCACGGGGAGAAAGTGCAAACTCCAATCAGACAGCACCCGTAGTTAGGATCGAACCCTGATCTCCCTCGTTGCCAAGAGCTGTAAGGCAGCAACTCTATCACGGCGCCACCGTGCTGCCTCTTCTCAATCGTGGACTGTAAGGGACATGCACAATAGGTTAGTGCTGAGGCACAAGATAGGCCATGATCGTATTTAAAGGGGGAGCAACTGAAAGTGGGCCGAATGGCCTTGTCCTGCTCCTCTTCGTAATGTTCTTTCCCAAACATTGTAGCAGGATCTTTGGGACTTTCTATCCAACTGAACACACATTATTAAACTTATCATAAAAAAAGTGGCAAGATTCTCAAAATTCAGATCAAGAAAGATGCCGTGTGCCTCGTGCGGCCACATGGCTATCCAAAGCACATCACGGTACGGTTTCAACATAGCACGGTTTCATAGCAACTGCAGCATTGGGCAAACAAACCTACATCACAGGGAGGAAAGCATTACAGATGATAAGATGAAACTTTCGGTGCAGTATCCAGAACAGGACTCCAGAGGCCAGGCAGACAGCTCCTCAAGCACCCTGTTTCTCAGATAACATAGGATTTATCCACTCTTATTCTGGTATTAGGCTTCTGGTTAAAATATCTGTAGGATGGATACATTAAAAGTAAGGGTGTACTGATTGCAACATCTCTTACCCCCGAGTATCCAGATATATCTTCAAAGTAGCGGAAGCGAGCAACCCGTGCTTTTGCAACGATCACTTCCTCGCCCGTGGCCGACTCAACCTTCTTCTCCTTCTTGGACTGTTTGAGCTTCTTCTCTCTGAAGTTTATGCTATGTGGCACCTGGGGAAGAAATCAAGTTGTCGCTCGTCACTGGCCAAATAATGCCCCTCGGGACAAGGGCAACCTTATGGGTCCAGCAGTAAAGATAGCTGACCAAAACCAAATTACGATTTCAAAGCCTGCAGGGGAGGAAGTTGCAAGCACGAAAATTAAATTTGGAACAGGTATCTGGGAAAGCAAAGCGAAAGGGATAAAAAAGACTCAAATAGGTACTCTACTACCAAGGATTCATGTACAAGAAAAGACAATGTACTTATGTGGCGCCTCTCTATCCAAAAATGCTTCAAAATTAGTTGAATACTACATAAAGTGTGGAAACATCAAACATAGCATAGTGCAACAGAGGAACAGTGAGAAAGAACTGCAGATGCTGGATAAAATCGAAGGTAGACACAAAATGCTGGAGTAACTCAGCGGGTGAGGCAGCATCTATGGCGAGAAGGAATGGGTGACGTTTCGACCCGAAACGTCACCCATTCCTTCTCTCCATAGATGCTGCCTCACCCGCTGAGTTACTCCAGCATTTTGTGTCTACCAGAGGAACAGGGTCTTTGGCTCACAATGTCAAAAACCAGAGGGTCATAGTTTTAAGGTGAGAAGGCAAAGTCTACAGGACATATGGGACAAGTTTCTTTGTTTACACAGAGGGTGGTGGGTGCCTGGAACGTGCTTGCCAGGGGTGGTGGTGGAGGCAGATACGACAATGCCATGTAAGAGGCTTTTAGATAGTCACATGGATATGCAGGAATGGATTGATATGGATCACGTGTAAGGTGAGCATAGTTTAACTTAGCATCGTGTTCGGGATGGAAATTGTAGGTCGAGGAACCTGTTCTTCTGCTGTACTGTTCTATGTTAAATCTTGAGACCGGTTTTAAATAATAAAACAAGTACGTAAGTAACATTGAAAATTTGGGCCACCAGTGTTGAGTGCGAAACGCCTTTGCAGGAATGGTGCTACATACCTTTTTAAAACGAACTTTCAGGTTGTTCTGACTTTGTTGTGCATCGTAGGAAAAGGCCTCGTAGATCAAAAGCTCCTGCTCCACGTGAACCTGCAGCCGACAAGTTGCAAAGGTTATTGTGTAGGGAGGGGGGAAACTGCAGATACTAGTTTAAACCAAACAGACAAAAATCTGGAGTAGCTCAGCAAGTCAGGCAGCATCTCTGGAAAAAAGGAATAGGTGACGTTTTGGGTCGAGAAGGGTCTGTAAAAGGGTCTCGACCCGAAACGTCACCTATTCCTTTTCTCCAGAAATGCTGTCTGACCTGCTAGATTACCTCAGCTTTTTGCATCTTGCAAAGGTTATTTAACTGTTCCTTGAGCTGCTTTATCAGGGAGTCAGTGCTAATCTCATCTTGGAAATACCACTGCATTTGTTAGACTGTCACCTCCCCTTATTCTGCAACGTAGCTGCTCTTTTCTCAAATTGCAGATGAACTAAACCAGGTTAAAGAATCAAAAGGAATGGTTAAATGGCAGAAACAGCAGAGTTTTAGCAAAATGGCGAACAATAAGGCTAGAGCATTGGTGAAGAGGAAATGCTGTGAATTACAATCAAAAATCTGCTGGAAATCTGAAATAAACACATGCTTGAAACATCAGGTGAGGTATGGGAATTACCTGTAGTAATGAAAGAGCTCACTAAATCTGCTTTTGGCTTCTTCGACATAGAGACGCCAATGCCTTCTTCCCATTACCCCTGACGCCTGTACTCAAGAAGAATTTATCTCTGCATTAAACATATCCATTGATAGCCTTCTGTGGCAATAAATTCCAGTTTCATCACCCTCTGACTGAAGAAATTCTTCCTCCTTCCTCAAGGAACGTCCTTTAATTCTGAGGCTATAACCTCTAGTCCTAGACTCTCCCACGAGTGGAAATATCCTCTCCACATCCACGCTTGGATAAAGCCTTTCACTATTCTGTATATTTCAATGAGGTCCCCACTGATCTTTCTAAACTCCAGTAAGTAGAGGCCCAGTGCCGTCTAAAGCTCATCGTATATTAACCCACTAATTCCTGGGATCATTCTCATAGACCTCCTCTGGGCCAGCACATCCTTCAATTAGTCCAGCCCCAAAATATCACCTATTCACTACCATATTCTTGCCATAGAGGTACAGAGAAGGTTCACCAGACTGATTCCATATGTCAGGACATCCATATGAAGAAAGACTGGATGGACTCGGCTTGTACTCGCTAGAATTTAGAAGATTGAGGGGGGATCTTATAGAAACTTACAAAATTCTTAAGGGGTTGGACAGGCTAGATGCAGGAAGATTATTCCCGATGTTGGGGAAGTCCAGAACTAGGGTCCACAGTTTAAGGATAAGAGGGAAGTCTTTTAGGACCGAGATGAGAAAATCATTTTTTACACAGAGTGGTGAATCTGTGGAATTCTCTGCCACAGAAGGTAGTTGAGGCCACAGTTCATTGGCTATATTTAAGAGGGAGTTAGATGTGGCCCTTGTGGCTAATGGAATCAGGTGGTATGGAGAGAAGGCAGGGATGGGATACTGAGTTGGATGATCAGCCATGATCATATCGAATGGCGGTGCAGGCTCGAAGGGCCAAATGGCCTACTCCTGCACCTATTTTCTATGTTTCTATGTTTCATCTCTCCAGAGATGCTGCCTGACCCACTGAGCACTGAGCATCTACATTTGTCAACCAGCATCTGCAGTTCCTTATATCTGAATTAGTGCTTTACCTGAAAACGCTGTTTGCATCCCTGGGAGGCAAATGGTGAAAGGACAGCAAAGCACATCTTCAGCTTCAACATTCACTCATTGGCTCTCATCTTTGCAGAGATATTCCCTTTGTTGTAGATAAAGTCATATAGCATGGACTACCGCCACTCACCCTCTCTACAATCCAAAACTAACTTGTTCTCCTCTTTCCTTATTTCTGAAGAAAGGTCGTGGATGGGAATCTTGAACTGTTTTTCCTTCCGCAGATGCTGCTGACTTCTGAGACAGATTTAAATGGGATCTGAGGATTTTTTTCTTCTCATAAGTGGCAGAGGTAGGTATAACATTTAAACCAACACATGCCAAGAGTTTCCAGCATGTTCTGTTTTTATTTCAGATTTCCAGCATCTGCAGATTCCTTGATATTCATAGTGGATGAAGCAGTGAATTACGAGGCAGGCACGCGAGGAGACGTACGTTCATAGCACCAGCACTTACCAGGAGGAAAGGCCTCGTCTGTCTATTGCCGAGCCCCACCAACAGGACTTCTCTCACAGCGGGCATCTCTGTCAGCCGGGCAAATTCCTCCTTCTTTATCTCCCCCTGGGTGACGTGCTGCCCAGACGAGCTGTCCACCAGCACACGCTGACCCACTGGGAAGTTCTTCACCAGGAAAACCAGGCGCCAGTCGGGCAGCTGGTAGATCTACACAGAAGCACAGGAAGAGTTAGCTCAACACTGACGTTCCTGACAGCGCCATCCAGCTATCGGGGCGTCATTTACTCCGAGCTGACAGGACATCAGACTCTGGTAAGACCAGAGGGGGGGGGTCTGTGCATTTATGTAAACAAAGCATGGTGCACGGACTCCACCATCATCGAGAGTCGCTGCTCAGCTAACCTTGAATTCCTCTTGGTTAGATGCAGACCGTTCTATCTGCCCAGAGAGTTCACCTCCACTGTTGTGACTGCAGCCTATATCCCTCCTGATGCTAATGCCAAGCTTGCAATGAAAGAGCTGCATACTGCCATTAGCAAACAACAGACGCACAACCCTGAGGCAGCCTTCATTGTTGCGGGTGACTTCAACCACTCCAACCTGAAGACTGTACTCCCCAAATTCCACCAACATGTATCCTTCCCCACTAGAGTAGACAAGACACTGGACAAAGTCTACACCAAGGTTACACAGAAAAGCTGGAGAAACTCAGCGGGTGCAGCAGCATCTATGGAGCGAAGGAAATAGGCAACGTTTCGGGCCGAAACCCTTCGGCCCGAAACGTTGCCTAGACCTCCAGCATCGATTCTCCAGCATCTGCAGTTCCCTCTTAAACAAAGTCTACACCAATATGGCTGAAGCTTACAAAGCCATCCCCCTCCCCCACCTTGGTCAGTCTGATCACGTCTCATTGTTCCTGCTCCCTAAGTACTCCCCACTCATCAGACGGGTTAAACCAACTGTAAGGACAGTTAAAGTCTGGTCAGAGGAAGCGGACTTCACACTTCAGCAGTGTTTTGGAAACACTGACTGGAAGGCGTTTGCAGCCCAGGCCACCCTTGACTCTCACACGGACATTGATTCCTATACATCCTCTGTTCTGGACTTTATAAACTCCACCATCAATAGTGTCACCTCCCTCAAACAGGTGACCATATACCCGAATCAGAAGCCATGGATGAACAGCGAGGTCAGGCTACTGCTGAAAGCACGGGACACCGCTTTCAGGGCAGGCGATGCTCGAGCCTACAGTTCATCCAGGGCTAACCTGAAGAGGGGCATCAGGAAGGCCAAGCACTGCCATAAGCTCAGGATTGAGGAGCACTTCAACAACAACTCCGACCCCCGACGCATGTGGCAAGGCATCCAGGCCATCACGGACTACAGACCCTCCAACATCACCCCCACATCCAGCGACGCCTCCTTCCTTGAGGAGCTTAATCACTTCTATGGCCGCTTCGACAGGGACAATCTAGAGACAGCCATCAAGGCTGTGCTACCTGCCGATCACCAACCCCTCACACTCACCCCCTACGACGTGTACGTGGCACTGAGTAGGACTAATGCACGTAAGGCTGCTGGCCCTGACGGCATCCCCGGGCGCGTGCTCAGTGCCTGTGCTGCGCAGCTGACAGACGTCTGGACTGACATCTTCAACCTGTCACTTGCCCAAGCAGTTGTCCCCACGTGCCTTAAAGCCACCTCCATCGTGCCAGTGCCAAAACACTCCACTGCGGCAAGCCTCAACGACTTCCGCCCAGTTGCACTTACCCCCCAATCATCACCAAGTGCTTCGAGAGGCTGGTCCTGGCACACCTCAAAAGCTGCCTACCCCCCACACTGGATCCCTATCAGTTTGCCTACCGCAAGAACAGGAGTACGGAGGATGCCATCTCAACGGCACTTCACTCCGCCCTCTCCCACCTTGACAACAGAGACACTTATGTAAGAATGCTGTTCATCGATTACAGCTCAGCATTCAACACCATTATTCCATCAAAACTGATCACCAAACTCGGTAACCTGGGCATCGACCCCTCCCTCTGCAACTGGATACTGGACTTTCTAACCAACAGACCCCAGTCTGTGAGGTTAGACAAACACACCTCTTCAACCCTCACCCTGAACACCGGCGTTCCTCAGGGCTGTGTGCTGAGCCCCCTCCTCTACTCCCTCTTCACCTATGACTGCACACCTGTACATGGTACTAACACCATCATCAAGTATGCAGATGATACAACGGTGATTGGCCTCATCAGCAACAACGATGAGCTGGCCTACAGGGAGGAGGTCCAGCACTTAGCAGCATGGTGCGCTGACAACAACCTGGCCCTTAACTCCAAGAAGACCAAGGAGCTCATTGTAGACTTCAGGAAGTCCAGAGGCGGCACGCACACCCCCATCCACATTAACGGGACGGAGGTGGAACGTGTTTCTAGCTTCAGGTTCCTGGGAGTCAACATCTCCGATGACCTCTCTTGGACCCACAATACCTCTACTCTGATCAAGAAGGCTCATCAGCGTCTCTTCTTCCTGAGGAGACTGAAGAAGGTCCATCTGTCTCCTCAGATCCTGGTGAACTTCTACCGCTGCACCATCGAGAGCATCCTTACCAACTGCATCACAGTATGGTATGGCAACTGCTCTGTCTCCGACCGGAAGGCATTGCAGAGGGTGGTGAAAATTGCCCAACGCATCACCGGTTCCACGCTCCCCTCCATTGAGTCTGTCCAAAGCAAGCGCTGTCTGCGGAGGGCGCTCAGCATCGCCAAGGACTGCTCTCACCCCAACCATGGACTGTTTACCCTCCTACCATCCGGGAGGCGCTACAGGTCTCTCCGTTGCCGAACCAGCAGGTCGAGGAACAGCTTCTTTCCGGCGGCTGTCACTCTACTCAACAACGTGCCTCGGTGACTGCCAATCACCGCCCCCCCCCCCCCCCCCCCCCCCCCACCCCTCCCCCCCCCCCCCCCCCCCCCCCCCCCCCCTCCCCCCCCCACCCCCCACCCCCCACCCCCCCCCCCCCCCCCGGACCCCCCCCCCCCCCCCCCGGACACTTATTATTTTTTTTATTCAAATCGTTTGCTATGTCGCTCTTCAAGGGAGATGCTAAATGCATTTCGTTGTCTCTGTACTGTACACTGACAATGACAATTAAAATTGAATCTGAAACTGAATCTGAGTTAAGTCATTGTCGCTGCTCCCCGAAAGCTCAGCGGTGGATGGTTGATGAGGAGCGGGCGGCACAGCGGCACAGTAAGGAGAACTGCGGCCCCACAGCACAGGCCACCCAGATTCAACCCTCAACCATGACTCGAATCATGACTGTTCTCCCTGAGGCATAGAACAGCACAGCTCAGGAACAGACTGTTCGGCCCATAATGTCTGTGCCGAACATGACGCCATGTTAATTTAATTGCAGTCGGTCCATTTTATCCTAAGCCTGTCCTATCCGTGTGCCTGTACAAAAGTTGGTTTAAATGTTATACCTGCCTCTACCACCTATGAGAAAAAATGCCCCTCAGATCCCACCTAAACCTTTCTCCTCTCACCCATCAGTCTGAAGAAGGGTCTCGACCCGAAACGTCACACATTCCTTCTCTCCAAAGATGCTGCCTGACCTGCTGAGTTACGCCAGCATTGTGTGTCTACCTTTGATTTTAACCAAGGCTCTCTAGCTTTAGACACTCCTATGCAGAGAAATAGGTTGGGACTGTCTGTCCTGTCTTGACCTCTCATGGTTTTAGAACCTACTTCAAGTTCACCCCGTAGCTTTGCTCTACATCACCAGCCTTTCCCAACTTAATCCCTCCAAACATAGAACAGAACGGCATCGGAACAGGCCATTCAGTCCATAATGTCACACGCTGAACATGATGCCAAAACCAAAACTAATCTGCCTGTGTTTAATCCATATCCACGTCCCTACCAAAAACTCTCTTAAATGCCTGGTGGATTTTATTTGGGTGCTGTCTGGTAACCTCCTGCAGGCTGGCAGGTTAATTGTCTGCTGTAATTTTTCCCAGTGAGTAGGTAAGGTGATAGATTGTGGGGAGCTGATGGAGATTTGAGTTAGAGTTAGTGTGGAAACAGGTGCTTGATGGTCAGCATAAACATGATGAGCTGAAATGCCTGCCTCTCTCCAGGATATTCATGTCATCCTGCTCATCCACTCATCCCAAGCGATCTCACCACAGAAGTCCCACTGCCTCAGCTGATTATTGCTCCTCCTGAACCTGCTCCTCTTGTCCATCTTTGGCTGCTCTGTTCCACGAGAGGGGAGCGTTGTCTCCTCACAGAACCACCGTCATTCACCTGGTACAATCAGGTATGAATGGATAGAGATTGCCACGGGCAGGGCCGTTTCCCCTTTAGAATAGGTCACTGAGGGGAGGGTGTATCTCCTGATACCTGCCGCTGTGAGAGCCCCTTACTTGCTGGGACTTAATGAAAAAAAGACAGAGGTGATTTTGTTTGGCCCCAATGGCTGCCGTGAACCTCCCTTTGTTGACTTGGGTCCACTGGCATTGTCCGTAAAGCCAACAGTTTTAAACCTGGGTTTTAGGATGGACGGTGATTTTAAACTAGATAAACAAATAGGCGCGGTGGTTAAGTCCAGCTTCTTTCACCTAAGGAAGCTGGCAAAGGTGAAGCCCATTCTCGAGCGGCAGCATTTTGAAACAGTAATCCATGCCTTTATTACATCTAGGCTGGATTACTGTAATGCGCTCTACTCTGGAGTTGCACGAGCTTCATTGGCTCGTCTCCAGCTGGTTCAAAATGCTGCCGCTCGCCTCTTAACCGGAATTCGAAAGAGGGAGCACATTACTCCCTTCACTGGCTCCCAGTGCACTTTCGAGTTCATTTTAAAATTATTTTATTTGTTTTTAAATCGTTGAATGGGCTTGCCCCGCCTTACCTCTCTGAGCTGCTCCACCTATATGCTCCTGCCCGGTGCCTCAGGTCAGCTGATCAGCTGCTCCTTGAGGTACCAAGGTCTAAGCGGAAGCTCAGAGGGGATAGAGCCTTTTCTGTTGCTGCTCCGGCACTCTGGAACACCTTGCCGTTGCACATCAGACAGGCCCCCTCACTGTCCATCTTCAAATCCACCCTAAAAACTCATTTTTATTCTCTGGCTTTCGACACTGGCTGAGACATTGCTCCTGTTTTTAGTGCTTTTAATGTCTTTTAATTTTTACTGTTTGATATTCCTTTGTTTTACGGTTTTTAATGGTTTGTAATAACTTCTTGTCCATGAGTTCTCATGTACAGCACTTTGTGGCAACTGCAGTTGTTTAAAGTGCTTTATAAATAAAGTTATTATTATTATTATTATTACTATTGCTAGGCTGTTGCAAACCCACAGCAGCAACAGGCATCCAGTGATCAATGGTCAGAGGATGAAGTGGGTGAATAATGCAGGGTCATAACTCTGGATTCAAAGATCCACACCACCCTGGCCACGCTCTCATCTCAACACTACCACTGGGAAAGTGGTGAAGGAACAGAGAACCATGGCTGCCAGGCTCAAGAGCAGCTTCATCAAGCTCTTGAACGCAACACAGCATTAACTACTACATCAGCATTAGGATCTTCTGTGGACTCCAGCCCTTATGGATGCACTACAGACTTTGGTTTAGCATTATTGCAAACTAGTATTAGTGCTATTACATCATAAATTATTGTATATTTGTTTGCATGTTATTATGTTAATGGAAAGCATTTTATCAGAATGCACCACAGCATTGTTTGAGAACAGCTCCAAGAAATTGCAGAGTTGTGGATGCAGCCCAGAGCATCGTGCAAACCAACCTCCCTTCCATTGACTCCATCTACACTTCACGCTGCTACCAGCATAATCAATAATAACTAGTGTCACCCCGGTCACTCCCTCTTCTCCCCTCTCCCATTCGGTAAGAGGAACAGAAGTTTCAAAACGGACACCTCCAGATTTTGGGACAGTGCCTGTCCTATCACCAGTTGGAGAGCGGTCCTGATGTCTCATCTTCCTCACTGGAAACTTTAATCCGACATTTTGAGTTTATCGTGCACCAAATGTTATTCCCTTTATCCGATATCCGTTCACTGTGAAGGGCTTGATTGTAACCATGCATTGTCTTTCCGTTGACTGGATAGCATGCAACAAAAAACTTTTCACTGTACCTTGGTACACGTGACAGTAATAAACTAAACCAATGGGCCTGCTAAGATGCAGCAAGCAGGAATTTCCATTGTTTTGTTGTGGGTGCATATGACAATTAAACACCCGTGACAACGTTAAAAAACATGGGGGGGAGTTCAGCTAGCACAGCCTCTGACTACCAGCTAGTTTAATTTAGAGATACAGCGCGGAAACAGGCCCTTCGGCCCACCGAGTCCACGCCGACCAGCAATCCCCGCACACTTGCACTATCCTACACACAAGGAACAATTTACACTTATACCAAGCCAGTTAACCTACAAACCTGTACGTCTTTGGAATGTGGGAGGAAACCGAAGATCTTGGAGAAAACCCGTGCGCTGACGGGGAGAACGTACAAACTCTGTACAGACAGCGCCCGTAGTCGGGATGGAACCCGGGTCTTTGGCGCTGTAAGGCAGCAACTCTACCGCTGCTCCATCGTGCCGCCAAGTACGGGTGGGAGATTCATCAGGGTGGCTCTTACTGCTTGGGCCCAAGGTTTCTCCCTGCCCCTTCTCCCCCCCAGCAAGCCAGCACAGGTGCCATTCTCACCTCCATCACGCCGTTCTCCCTCACCAGCATGCACCAGTTTGTGGGGTCTATTTTGAATTGCGACGGCTCTTTGTCCGCCATGGGCACGGAGGTGCGGCTGGGCTCCTCCTTCGGAGGGTTGAAGATTGCTGACCCCGACTCTCCGTACAGCATCTCCTCCTCATCGTCCACGGTGGTGCTGTGGACGGGAAGTGAAAACAACACACGTGAAGCACCGAGAATCCTTGACTGCCACGGCCCAGGAAATTAATCAGCAAAGCGTTAACTCAGACGCATCTAGCCTCCTCTCAGTAGCCAAGTTCAGACCTTAGAAACATAGAAACATAGAAATTAGGTGCAGGAGTAGGCCATTCGGCCCTTCGAGCCTGCACCGCCATTCAATATGATCAGGGCTGATCATCCAACTCAGTATCCCGTACCTGCCTTCTCTCCATACCCTCTGATCCCCTTAGCCACATCTAACTCCCTCTTAAATATAGCCAATGAACTGGCCTCAACTACCCTCTGCGGCAGAGAGTTCCAGAGATTCACCACTCTCTGTGTGAAAAAAAGTTCTTCTCATCTCGGTTTTAAAGGATTTCCCCCTTATCCTTAAGCTGTGACCCCTTGTCCTGGACTTCCCCAACATCGGGAACAATCTTCCTGCATCTAGCCTGTCCAACCCCTTAAGAATTTTGTAAGTTTCTATAAGATCCCCCCTCAATCTCCTAAATTCTAGAGAGTACGGAACTGGAACTGGAAAGAGTTGGAACTGAAGAGAGCGATTCTCTGCTCCCGATTATTTCGGGATTAAAACAGCAAAGCTAGTTGTCTACTGCATGACCTCAAGTCACAGAGCTGTGCAGCATAGAATCAGACCCTTCGGCCCACCATATGCATGCTGACCATCATGTCTATCTATACTAATCCCACTTGCCTGTATTAATCCCTCTATCCATGCCCACTGAATTCTCCAGATGCCTCCCAACTGCTGTTACTGTTCCTGCCTCCAGCACCTCCTCTGGCAGTTCATTCCAGATACCAATGACTCTTTGTGAAAATTTTCATTTCCGCTTAGATCTGCTTTAAACATTCTCCTGGGTCGACACAAAATGCTGGAGTAACTCAGCGGGACTGGAGTATCTCTGGAGAGAAGGGATGGGTGATGTTTTGGGTCGAGACCCTGCTTTTACGACCACACATTAAACATACCCGCAGGTATATGGGACTAGGGAGAATACGTGTTCGGCACGGACTAGAAGGGTCGAGATGGCCTGTTTCCGTGCTGTAATTGTTATATGGTTATTCTCCTGCTCACCTTAAACCCGTGCCCTCCAGTTTTAAATAGCCCTCCCATGGGAAACAGACTTTATTTATGCCTCTCACAATGTTATACATATCAAACACGCCACCTCTCAGCCTCCTGTGCTCCAGAGAAAAACAGGCCCAGTCTATTCCAGCCTGATAACTCTAGCCCTCCAATCCAGACTACATCCATGTGAAGATAGACACAAAAAGCTGGCGTAACTCAGTGGGACAGGCAGCATCTCTGGAGAGAAGGAATGGGTGACGTTTCGGGTCAAGACCCTTCTTCAGACCTTGGAACTGATGAGAGTGTTTTAACATATCCATGTGAATCTTTTCTGCACCCGCACTAGCTTAATCTCATCCATACTATGGCACGGTGATCAGAACTGCACACAATACTCCATGGACTGTCAGCCTGAAGAAGGGTCTCGACCCAAAACGTTCCCTATTCCTTCTATCTGAAGATGCTGCCTGAGTTACCACCGTTGAGTTACTCCAGCGTTTTGTGTCCATCACAATGCTCCAAATTCAGCCGAGCTAATGTCTATTCAATTCACGATGAATCATACAGGAAAATGGGCACAGCAGAGAAACTGGTGGGGAAGAGCCATTTTGCCACAACACTTATTTTTAATCTATGCCTCAAACTGCCATTTAGTCCCTGTCTGCACATTCTGCTCTGTTCCTTGGGAACATTCAAAAGCCAGGTGGATCCAGGGGCACTGAGCACAAAAGCAAAGATGATTCAATGACTGTTCCTGTACTTGAGACTGAACTTACCTGATATTGGTTATCATGGTTTCCAACTCTGACTGACTCCCTCTCATGTTGTCTTCCTTTGCGACGGAGGCTCGGCTCTCCGTGGTGAACATGCCACTGATGTCTCGATACGCACACAGGGCTATCACCTTCGACAACTGCAGAGGCCGTGTTTGAAAATGCAAGAACGTTAGTCTATTCCAGCACAGCATGGAATCAGAACAAGCATTATGTGCAACGCCCATGCTATCGTTTCAGTTCAACATGCAAGCAAGAACATATCAGAGCATAAATTGTGTATGTAATCAAAGAACCGTCAAGGCACAAAGGGAAGCCATTCGGCCCATCGAGCCGATGCCATTCCTCAGCCAAAAGGTGCCTTCAGTCCCATTCCCCAGCCTTTCCATGTGATGCAAACTCTTCCCCCTCAAGCACCTTTTTTTCCAGGGTGTCTGATTGAAACTCTCTACAACGTGGGAATTACCAGTAAAAGAAGCATTTTCCTCAACCTGTGTGCCACAGTTATACGGCACGGAAACAGGCCCGGTGGTCTACACCGTCCAAGATGCCCCATCTATACTAATCCCACCTGGTCACATTTCCCCCCTATCCCACTAAACCTTTCCTATCCATGCACCAGTCCAAATGTCTTTTAAATGTTGCTATGTACCTGCCTCAACTACCTCCTCTAGCAGCCCGTTCCATATACCCACTACCCTCAGTGAAAAAGTTGTCCCTCAGGTTCTTATAAATCTTTCTCCTCTCACCTTAAACCCATGTCCTCTGGCTCTTGATTCCCCTACCCTGGGTAAAAGACAGTGCATTCACCCTATCTATTCCCCTCATGATTTTATACACTTCTATAGATGGGAAGAGTTCTTTAGCCAGGAAGCCACGGTTCTCCTTTAAAATTAAGGTTCATAGAAGTAGAGCCACGCAGATAGAAAATTAACTGGTGCAACACGAACAATCTGATCCTGAATGTTGACAAAACAAAGACAGTCACACACCACTACACATTAATGACATCGATGTGGAGTTGGTCAGAAGCACTAAGTTCCTGGGGGTGCAGATCACGAACAGTCTGACCTGGTCACAAAACATCGCATCACTAGTTAAGAGAGCGCAGCAGCATTTGCACTTTCTGCGCCGGATGAGAAGAGCTCACCTCCCCCATCCCGTCCTCACCACATTCTACAGGGGCACCATAGAGAGCATTTTGACCAGCTGCATCTCTGTCTGGTTTGGGGACTGCAAAGCCTCCGACTGGAAGTCCGTGCAGAGTGTGGTGAGGACGGCTGAAAAAATCATCGGGACTTCTCTTCCTTCACTTCGGGACATTGCGTGCAAACGTTGCTTGTCCAAGGCCAACAGCATTATAAAAGACCCCACACATCTCCATCATGGACTGTTCACTCTGCTGCCCTCGGGCAAAAGGTATCGCAGTATAAGGAGCAGAACGGCCAGGTTTTGCAACAGCTTCTTCCCCTGAGCCATCAGACTTGAATTCCATATAATGTGCCGCCACTATTATCTATTTTATCCTTTTGTTATTTTATGTTGCACGGTGAGCCAGATGCAACGAAAGTTTGTTCAGACTTGCATTTGTTGGTGTATTTTTGAATTACAATAAAATCTTTGATTTATTGTTTGAACTTGCCAGCAGACTCATCCCTCATGTCTCAGTCTCCTGCACAGCTCCATCCAAAACCGCAGGAAATAGTAGCGAATCGTGGACACAGCCCAGATCATCACACAAACTAACCTCCCTTTTATTCACTCCATTTAGACCTCACGCTGCCTCGGCAAGGCCAACAGCATTATCAAGGATGAGTCGCACCCTGGCTACTCCCTCTTCTCTCCTCTCCCATCAGGCAAAATGGATAGAAGCGATTCAGGGACAGTTTCTTCCCAGCATCCAGAGAGCAGTGCTGAACTACTATCTACCTCTTTGGTGACCCACGGGCTATACCAAGCTATAACTTGCACTAAACGTTATTCCCTTATCATGTCTCTATACACAGTAAATGGATCGATTGTAATCATGTGTTGTATTTCTGCTGACTGGTTAGCACGCAACAAAAGCTTTTCACTGCACTGCGGTCCACGTGACAATAAACTGAACTGAATTACACTCCAAGGAATAAAGTCCTAGCCTGCCCAACCCTTTCCTATAGCTCAGATTCCCGGGTCCTGGCAACATCTGCGTAACGAGTGATTAACGTGCTTGAGTGTCTGTTTTGCAGAGTTTTAAATCTGTGTCCTCCGGGTCTGTAACCAGTAGCGAACGTTTCACACATCTTCTTGCCTCCCTGTCAGCCAGCCTATCTTGTATCCTTTCATACTGTTACTATCCTCCTCACCACTTCCAGGCTCTGTGCCATCTGCTTGTATTGGTGCTGTATCTCTCTATAACACAACCCCCCCTGGTCTGAATAACTTATTTAGCACCATAGACACAAAGTGATGGAGTGACTCAGCGGGACAGACACCATCTCTGAAGCAGCGTCAGACTGAAGAAGGGTCTCGACCCCAAAACGTCACCCATTCCTCTCCAGAGATGCTGCCTGTCCCGCTGAGTTACTCCAGCACTTTGTGTCCATCTTCGGTTTAAACCAGCATCTGCAGTTCCTTCCTACACATTATTTAGCACGCCAATCTGCCGTCAAGTTAATTTCCTATCAGTGTTGAAGTGACACTTTAATTCTTTCGGCTTTAATTTTGAATGGGAATCATGGCCTCTAGGTTCAAGAACAGCTTCTTCCCATCAACCGTCAGGCTCTTGAACCACCCTGCACAATCCTAACCACAATCCTACCTCAGCACCGAACCACTATTGACTTTGAATGTTCAAGAAGGAACTGCAGATGCTGGAAAATCGAAGGTAGACAAAAGTCTGAAGAAGGGTTTTGGCCCGAAACGTTGCCTATTTCCTTTGCTCCATAGATGCTGCCTCACCCGCTGAGTTTCTCCAGCACTTTTGTCTATCATGGACTTTGAATACCAAGGTCGCACTATTGTAGTCTAGTTTACCTATAGTATAATCGATAATTTACTGGATAGTTAGTTGTTGTATTGGGACTGGTAAATGGCTAGCAAAGTTTCAGAGGGATATGGGCCAGGCACAGGTATAAGAGATTAGCTCAAGGATGCAAGTCGGCATAGACAAGTTGGGGAAAAGGGCCTGTTTACATACTGCATGACTATGACAATCCTTGCGCAATACATGGGAACATATTGTCAAAGGACGAGGAAATGGCAGACGTGACCCACTTCTTGTTGCGTTTAGTGCACCCGCAAAGCTGCAGCAAGTAAGAATTTAAACTGTAGATTCTTGAATGATCAAACGCTCTCCATGTATTCCACAAGGATCGTTAGATTTTCATAATCATGCAGTACGGAATTAGGCCTTTCGGCCCAACTTGTCTATGTCGACTAAATTGCTTCCTTGTGCTAGTCTCACATGCCCATGCCTGGCCCATATTCCTCTCAACCTTTCCTGGCCACGTACTTGTCCAAATGTCTCAAATGTTATTCTACCTTCCTCATCCACTTCCCCAGGCAGCTCATTTCATATATCCAATCTCCACTGTGGAAAAATGTGCCCATCATATCACTTTAAATCTCTCCCTTCCCACCTTCCAGTTTTAATCTCCTCTACCCTGTGACCATTCACGTTATCCATGGCCCTCATGATTCCTACATCTCTGCAAGGTCACCTGTCAAAACTCCAATGCTCCAAGGAAAATAGTCCCAGCCTATCCAGTCTCTTCTAATGACTCCTGGAGGGATGAGGGTCATGTGCAGGCAGAGGGGATTAGTTTAGTTTGGAGATACGGCACGGAAACAGGCCCTTCGCCCCACCGGGTCCACAACAACCAGTGATCCCAGCACACTAACACAACCCTACAAACACCAGAGACAATTTACACTCATACAAAGCCAATTTACCTACATGCCTGTAGGTCTTTGGAGCGTGAGAGGAAACCGAAGATCTCGGAGAAAACCCACGCAGGTCACGGGGAGTGCAATCAAACTCCGTACAGACAGAACTCTTA
Organism: Leucoraja erinaceus; assembly: GCF_028641065.1. Lineage (NCBI taxonomy): Eukaryota > Metazoa > Chordata > Chondrichthyes > Rajiformes > Rajidae > Leucoraja > Leucoraja erinaceus. The sequence goes on along the minus strand of NC_073378.1, from coordinate 132,550,922 downwards.
GTCAGGATGGAACCCGGGTATCGGGCACTGCAAGAGCTGCAAGGCAGCAACCCTACCGCCGGCCACCGTTTAGATTGGCATTATGATCAGAACAGACACCATGGGTGGAAGCGCCTGTTCCTGGGCTGCACTGTTATATAGTCAATAGTCAGCATGACCTCAGTGGACCAAAGGGCCCGTTCCCACGCTGCATCTCTCTGCGACTTCTAAGTTTTCTCATTCTGGGGAAGATTAGTTAAGGGCCTGTCCCACTTGGACGACCTAATCCACGAGTTTAGAAGACCCTAGACGAGTTGAAAAAAATGTCAAGGTCGTGTTGACTCAACAAAGTAAAAGACCTCCTACGACCCCCCTCGACCTCAGTCTTCCCCACCTAAGACCAACTATGACTAGCTACGAGTGGAAAATGATCACATGATAAAATGATGTCATGTTTGCATTTTTTTCTCGGGCCAGTTACCGACCTACGACTACCTAAACTAACATCACGACCTATTACGACCTACCTACCAGTAAAAAGTATCAATTTGTTCCATGCCGACCTTTTTTTCACTTGTGGACATTTTTTATCAGGCTGGAAAAAACGCCGCGACCTACTTGAGGCCACCAGTACGCGGAGACCACTCACGAGCATGAGGAAGAGTTACGAAGACCTCCTATGATCTCGTGGCGACCATGCTGCGAGTACGAGTCACGGGCAAACTCGGCAGAGATCGCCAATTAGGCCGTGAAAGTGGGTCAGGGGATTTACAGAGTTCTCGTTTCCCGAGCTTCATTTAGTACAGTGTTTTGCAGGTAGCACACAACTGGTGGTTAATGTAGAAGTACAACACAGGAACAGGCCTTTTGGCCCAGAAAATCCATGCCATACATGATGCCAAGTTAAACTAATCTCCTCTGCCTCCACCCAATCCACATTCTTCCATTCCCTGCATATCTGTGCGCCTATCTAAAGTCCTCTTAAATGGCATTATCGTATCTGCTTCCATCCCCACCTCTGAAGGACTTTCCATTTATCTACCATTCTCTGTAAAAATAACTTGCTCAGCACATCACCTTTAAACTTCTTGACCTCAGGAGCTGTTTGCAGGGAGTGTGCATGTTTTCCAACGTGTGGGTTTGCATGTTAATTGGCCTCTGTGAATTGCCCCTGGTGTTAAGGGAGTGGATGAGAAAGTGGGATAACATAGAACTAGTATGAATGCTAATCGATGGTCGGCACGGAGTCGGTGGGCTAAAGGGCCTGTTTCCATTCAAAATTACTAAAAATAAAGGCACTCACCATGTGTATCTGCGGCTTCTGCATGGTCAGTCTGTGGATATTTCCACCATATGCGTCTGGCTTCAGAACAAACATCGTGACCTGCCCTTCCCCACTCATTATCACCACATAGGGATCGCACACCGCACAGTGCATTATCGGCGAGCCCAGGTCCACGGGAATGAAGTGCAGCTGGTTCACTGAGGTAACAGAGCAAAGAGTTATTCAGAAGCAGCAAACATTGGAATGGGAGCAGTTCAACTAAAACTGCACTGCCACCGGCGACATCGTGGCGCAGCGGTAGAGTTGCTGCCTCACAAGGCTAGGGACCAGAGTTTGATCCTGACAATGGCTGCTGTCTGCACGAAGTTTGTATGTTCCCCCGGTAGCCACATGGGTTTTCTCCAGGTGCCCCGGTTTCCTCCCACACTGCACAGATGTCCCGGTTTATAGGTTAATTGGCTTCTGCAAATTGCAAAGTACCCCTAGCTAGTAGAATAGTGGTATTGTAAGGGTCGATCGCTGGTTGGACTTGGTGAGCCGAGTAAGGGGTGGTCGCTGGTTGGACTTGGTGTTTCCTTGCTGTAGCTCTGGAGTAAAGTCACTGCACAGGCTAAAATGCCAACACCCCAGCTGATCTGCATTCATAGGTAACTTGGAACCAGGTTTAGAAAGAGCTCCAATGGGTTAGTATCTGCCATACAAATTAGGAATGAATGCCTGTATTAATATTGCCAAGGATTAAGGCTGCATCCATTGGGTATGAGAATTTACTCACCACCTTCCAGCAAGCGAATTCCCAGCGGCGAAACCTGCACAATGTATTTATTGTCTCCGATGTTGCCTGCAAAAATGGTCGGCCCCTGTGTGGCAAAACCACTGGCATCCAGCTCCATGATTTCCTGATCGGTCTGTAGTATCTGCCATTGGAGGAGAGGAAAACACAGACAAACTGGTGTGAACACCCTTATTGAACTAGCGTCAGGTGTGGTTCAGAAATAACTCTCCCAGCAGCTGTCTGAATGGGTAGGCACAACATGCTGGAGTACCTCAGCGGGGTCAGCCAGTAACTGTGGAGACTGAGGTAAGGTGACATTTCGGGTCGGATCCCCTCATTGTGTATGAAGAAGGGTGCCAACCCAAAATGTCACCTATTCTCTTTCTCCAGAGATGCTACCTGACCCACTGAGTTACTCCTGCGCTGTGTGTGTGTCTTTGGTATAAACCAGCATCTGTTTCTACAGTGGCTGAATGGAGTTCGATTCAGCTAATACGAGGTGTGGCATTTTGGAAAGACACTCAGGGCAGGACGTGCAGCCAAATGGCAGCGCCCAGGGGAGTGTGGTAGAATTATACCTAGAGGTGCAAGAACATTGTTCCATGAAGTGGCGAGACAAGTAGATAAGGTGGTGAAGCAGGTACTTGGCACTCTTCCCTCCATCGGTCAGGGTACGAGGACCAGGAGGTGGGAAGTTAGGTTACAGCTGCAAAAGATGTTGGAAGACCATATGCAGAGTATTGTGCAGTTCTGGTTGCTATACAGACGACATTCAACTGGCTGACCTAAACTGACACTGCAGTCCGCTTGGGGAACAGGGACTGGCTTTCAAAGAAACCACAACCCCAGGTAAGTGTCGAAAGTGGCGAGCTGCCATGAGATACCTGCCATTATTCATCCTTCAACAAAAAACACTAAAGGATTTAGTCTGCTCAAATGCGACTCCCAATGCTGGCAGTCTGCTGGGTATAAATTAGCAATGAATTTCATCTTTTATAACAGTGATTACACTTCAAAAATGTTACTTAAAGTGGTGTAGAACATCAAGTGGGTTTGTGAAAGCCGTTACATAAGAGCAAGTGCTAGATAACTGTTCAGTTCAGGAACAGTAAAGTGCAAGACAGTTCACGGACCGAATATAAAAGTCTCTTTTGGGCGACACAATTGCACAAGGAACAAAATGTTATTTTTACAACACTTCAAGAGAGACAAAAAAAACAAATGCTGGAGCCAGCTGGTCAGGTGGCAACTGTGGTGGTGAATAGACTGATGACATTTCAGGTCAGGAAGTTGCCTGTTGTTCACAGTTGTTGCCTGACCCAACAGGTTCCAGCACCTGCAGTCTCTCGTGTCCATGCCTCTAGGGATAAAAGGAAGTGTAGAACAAGACCTACCATTGTTGAATCCTCTCGACTCAAAATGAGGAAACCATGTTTCTTCCCATCTTCCTCTGGAGTGACCTCTTTGGAGTCTTTCTCTGCCTTCTCGCCATCACCCGTTTGATCCTGAGTAAAGAACAATGAGTTGAGGATCAGAAAGAAATAGTTTAGGTTTTGCATAAACGGCAAAAATAAAAGCAAGCATTTAACAAGGTTTGGAAGGTTTGAGCTATAGGAAGAAGTTGGATGGGCTGTATCACTAAACTAAAGGCTGAAGAAATAGAAACAAGGAACTGCAGATGTTGGTTTACAAAAAAACACACAAAGTGCTGGAGTAACTCAGCGGGTCAGGCGACCTTTCTGGAGAACATGAATAGGCTGGGCCATTTATCCCTGGAGTGGAGGAGGCCGAGGGAAGACCTACAGAGGTTTACAAAACCATGAGGAACATAGATAAGGTGAAAATCCAGTGTTTTCTCCAGGATAAGGAATCGAAAACTAGAGGGCATACGCTAAGGTGGGGGGGGGGGGGGGGGGGGGGGGGGGGGGGGGGGAGAGAGAGATTTAAAAAAGCACCCAAGAGGCAACTTTAAAAAAAAAAAAAACATTATAAACACAAAGGATGCTGCGTATATGGATTGAGCTGTTTTATTCCGACTAACAATTGTTCAACTTATAGGTGAATTGGCAATTCCATATATTTGAATTGTGATCTGACTGTACATGGATTAATTAGTTATACTCTAAATTAATTAATTAGTTTAGGGAAGTCCTGAGTCCTGCACCTATCTAAAAGCCTCAAACACAACTGTCATATATCTGCCTCCACCAGAACCCTGGTAACACGTTTCAGGCACCCTGTGTAGAAAAACCTGCCACACATATCTACTTTTAATATTGCTCCTCTCACCATCAATCTATCACATTTCCACCCTGGATAAAAAGCTTCTGTCTGCCCTATCCAGGCCTCCCAAAATGTTATATATTTCTATCAGATGGAGCCAATTACAATTTTGGCCGTTAAATGATGTGGCATTATAGATTTTGTTATTAAAACTAGTCAAGCAATGATCAACATTTGAGTCTGAAGAAGGGTCTCGACCCGAAATATCACCCATTTCGTCTCTCCAGAGATGCTGCCTGTCCTGAATTACTCCAGCATGTTGTGTCAATCTACATTTGAATCCAGGAGAAAAGAGAAGAGGGAATGACCACGGTATGAGCGATCCATGATTATGCTGGCTGCTTTCCCGAGGCAGTGTGACATGTGGATGGAGTTGACGGGAGAGGGAAGCCAGCTTGTATGATGAAGAGGGCTGCCTCTATGACACTAATAGGCTGTGGGAACAACTGCTGAGCAGTGCTGACTCATTTCACTGCACTGTTAGAGTTATAAAGTCATGGAGTCGTACAGCACAGATACAGACCAAATCCAGCACCAACCCTCATGGCATCTTTAAAACACCTTTAGGACAGCATGGTGGCGCAGTGGTAGAGCTACTGCCTTGTAGTCGAGACCTGGGTTCGGTCCCACCCACGGGTGCTGTTGCACGGAGTTTGTACGTTCTCCCCGTGGGTTTTCTCCAAGATCTTTGATTTCTTCCCACACTCCAAAGACGTACAAGTTTGTAGGTTAATTGGTTTGGTATAAATGTACCTTGTCCCTAGCGTGTGTAGGATAGTGTTAGTGCGTGGGGATCGCTGGTAAGCGCGGACTCAGTGGGCCGAAAGGCCTGTTTCCGCGCTGTATCTCTAAACTAAACTGAAAGGTGCCATGTAAATGCTAGCTTCCTGCACCTCACATTGACATGCAAGTCTGTTTGAAGCCGATAGTAATCATGGTAGTACAACAATCACACTAAGAATTTTGAGATTCCAGCAACTATTTTTCGCAGCTTCGACTATACTGGTCCCCAGAAGCTGTTCCACATATGAATTAGGTCACCAGTGGAACCTGGGACATTCAAAGTAAAGACAGAGTACCCTTTGTTAACATGCAAGGAATAAACCAACTAACTAAGGGTCTGATTCCTATGGGAACATAAATCCTTGTGAGCCAATTTAATCAGAACAATTTATAATGAACACTTTTACAATAAATCTATCGATTATTCAGCCAAAATCAATCACAGATTGAAACATCACCCTCCAGTGGGTTGGAGAACAGCAATCTGTTTGAAAAATAAAGCCAGGCTCTGAAAGTGGCCTCCTCTATATCGGTGAGCCCAAGTGCAGATTAGGCGACCACTTTTGTCATCAACCTGCATACCTCGTTAATACCCAAATGGATCACTTCATTGCAAACATTTAAAACTAAATCCTATGACATGCTTCTGTCCATTTCAAAAGAAATGTTCATGCGCTCCCAACTTTCACCATAGAATCATACAGTACAGAAACGGGGCCCTTCGGCCGACCACGTCACAGTGACAGAGGCTCTACCGGCTGGGAGTAAGAACTTAAATAGTCTGTTGGGTCAAAACTGGAAAGAAATGCAAATAAGTATCGTACTGCATACCTTTGTGTTCACTTCATCTTTCACAGCAGAGGCAATAACGGTCCACATGTCGTGGCAACCTGGAAGCTCGAAGGTCGTGACCACCTGAGCCCGGATACTTCGCTGTTTGAAGAAAAGGCACAGGTTAGCTTGCTTCACGCAGTTCTTACCATTGGATGTCCTCTGGCGCGTCACTTTCTCTACCCACCAGGCATGTCAATTCCAAAGGACTGCTACTAAGGGATAATGTAGGTAACTTGTGGATACAAGGAACTGCAGATGTTGGTTAACACAAAAAAAGGACAAAGTGCTGGAGTAACTCAGCAGGTCTGACAGCATCTCTGGAGAGTGTGGATAGGTGATGTGGCAGAAGGGTCCTGACCTGAAACAACACCTCGTCCATAGACATAGAAAATAGGTGCAGGAGGAGGCCATTCATTGTGATCACAGCTGATCATCCCCAATCCATAACCCGTGCCTGCCTTCTCCCCATATCCCTTGATTCCACTAGCCCCTAGAGCTCTATCTAACTCTCTCTTAAATCCATCCAGTGATTTGGCCTCCACTGCCCCCTGTGGCAGGGAATTCCACAACTTCACAACTCTCTGGGTGAAAAAGTTTTTTCTCACCTCACTTAAATGGCCTCCCCTTTATTCTAAGACTGTGGCCCCTGGTTCTGGACTCGACCAACATTCCGAACATTTTTCCTACATCTAGCTTGTCCAGTCCTTTTATAATTTTATATGTTTCCATAAGATCCCCCTCATCCTTCTAAACTTCAATGGATACAAGCCTAGTCTTTTCAAATCTTTCCTCATATGACAGTCCCCACCATCCCAGGGATCAATCTTGTGAACCTGCGCTGCACTGCCTCAATCACAAGGATGTCCTTCCTCAAATTAGGAGACCAAAACTGTACGCAATACTCCAGATGTGGTCTCACCAGAGCCCTGTACAACTGCTTGATGCTGCCTGTCCCGCTGAGTTACTCCAGCGGTTTGTGGGGAGGTTGAGGTTTAGGTTTATTATTGTCACATGTACACTGAAGAGCTTTGTTTTGCAGACTTTCTAAACAGATCAGATATACCGTACATAGATACATCAGTTCAAACTCAAGTACAATAGGCAGAGCAAAAAGGGAAGACACAGAGTGCAGTATATAGTTCTCAACACGTAAATCGATTCTCAGGTCAACCAGACACCATTACTGTTGCTGGGTTATTATTATCCCATGTACCGAGATACTGTGAAAAACGTCACCCTGTGTGCGCTATCCAGTCAAATCATATCGCACGAGTACAATCGAGTCACTCTCATGTACAACAGGTAGCGCAAGGAGAAAAATACCAGAGTGTAGAACATAATGTTAGTGTCGTAGCATTACACATACAAAGAAAGTGCAGATTATTTTCAAATTACAGGGTCGCAATGAAATAGGCTGGGAGACGGTAACTACACTCTAGTTTATGATAGCTGCTGCATGTTTCTCTGGACTGACAAATAATTAGCATCGACTACCGTGATCTCTGTGACCCAGAGTGAAATCCAGTGCTTGCATTCCTTGTAGTTGAAGGCACAGCACTGTTGCAGCCATTCAAATCGGGGAAGGCAATGACACTAGGATTACCGGTGTAGTGGTGGCATGGAGGGACACAAGTCTAGAGGCAGAGGAGGCCAGGGCAGGCTATAAACAATGGAGGGATACAAAATAGGCCATTTTAATCTCAAGGTGCTGTTCGACAGGAAGCCCACATTGATCAGCAAGTACAGGATCGATAAACAAATGGATCCTTAGCAGCATTGTATGAGAATCAAAAGTTTATGCATCAAAAGTTGTCTGGTGCAGATGATTAATAAAATCACGTCACATATCCTGAAACAAAATAATGATGTTTAAAGTTTAAGGGATGCTGGCACACCATGCATACCGTCCCAAATAAAAACACTGACAAGAATAAGGAAGGATAGCTAGGGTCAAGTCTGCAGGTAACAACAACATGGATGTGCAAGCATAATAAAATCTCCCACGTCTCATAGCCAAGGATAAACGGCCATCTTCAGAATTCCACTACTTGTCAAAGAGTCAGTCGAGTAAAACGCCTATCCTTGGGTGTTCACAGACTTTACCAATGATCTCTGATATAGTCCTGGTAATCCCAAGATTTAATATAGCACCAGTGACACCAGGGTCTGCCACAGTAATGTCTCACTATAGCAGATAGTAGCTGGGTGCAAACCAAGAGTTATACAGCACGGAAACGGGCCCTACAGCCCAATTCATCCGCGCTGATCTAGGTGACTTACTGAGCTAATCCCAATTGCTTGCATGCGGCCCATTTCCCTCGAAGCCTTTCCTATCCATATAGTGGATCAAATGTCTTTTAAATGTTGTAATTGTATCCATTTCCATCACCTCCTCTGGTAGCCCCTTCCAAATACCCACTGTGTAATTAAAAATTGCCCCGTCAGGTCCCTTTGAAATATTTCCCCTCTTACCTTAAACCTTTGGCCTATATTTTTACACACACCAATTTCAGGGGGAAAGACTTATTTATGCCCTTATCATGTTTAGCAGCACCATTGGGTCATCGCTCAGCCTCCTACAGTGTAGGTGGGAGGTTGATGCAGACTCAGTGAGCTGTGGGACCCGTTTCTGTGCTGTATCTTTATATCAAACAGCTCTGACTTTAGTGAATGCTGGTGGCAGTTTTGAAACAAAATGGCCTCAAATTCTCAAGAGAGTTGTGAAAATCAGGACAAAACATTGCAGTTAAGATCAGCTAATACAGTTCAAACTCTCAATCGATTCTGTGCTTTTCCAGATCAGACGAGGCTCTATTTAAATAATCTCAGGTAGACAAAAGTGCTGGAGAAACTCAGCATTAAATAATCTCCTTGACTCGTTATGGGAATAGCTGTTCTTATAATGTGAGAAATCTGTGGGATGAACAAAGTCCATGGAGGGTTAGGTTAGAAAGAAGAGAAGAGATAAATCACAGAGCGAAGTAAGAGATTCTATGGTTTTGGTCTGGAAACTGTACTTTGGAGAAAAGAGATGAGCACAGGTTGGAGCACATTTATAAGACAACAAATGCAAATAGACAGAGGCTGGCAGGGCTTGTATGTCAGATGCAAAGCTTGGTCAGTATCTAAGTTGAGAGCAACCCATTACCTGTAGAACGGAGAGTGCACCATTCTTCCCGTACCCCGAACATACAACTATCTCCAGGTCAGGTTCTGGATTATTCTGAAACTAAAATTGAATTGAAAGGTTAGACAAAATGCAACCAGGACAGAATGTAAGAAAGAACACATGCACAACGTATGCTCAGAAACACTGTATGGATCTCCCCCCTACACTGCAGAATTGTCTTTACCTTTGCCCCTCGTGATTTTATAAACTTCCATAGTCACCTTTCAGCCTCTTGTGCTCCAGGAAGAAAAGACCAGCCTATCCTTAGAAGTTAATACTTCCAGATCCAATAATATCTTGGTAAATCTATGTTTGCACCGCTCCAGTTTAAAGACATTCTTCTTAGCAACCAATTCTCACTCACCTCTTCGGAAAGGAAGGCAGGTTCTCCCATTGAAGCATTTACACAAGGACCAACGTTCAATATGCTGTCGCAGACCTGCAGGGAAACAGTGGGTGAACTACTACGTCATCAGCATAACTGGAACTCTGGCAGATTTTCAAAACACAATCAGTACATGCATCGCGATTCAAATTGGGAGTTTAAGCCCATACTGTGGCAAGAACATATAATACAGCCTTTCACACCATCATCCCTACCATCACAAGCATTGACATGAGACGTTGCCTCAAGAAGGGGGCATCTATCATCGAGGATTCCCGCCATCTGGGGCATGCCCTGCTACCATCAGGCAGGAGCTACAGAAAGCCCATGTCCCACACCAAGTTCAGAATCGGCTACTTTCCTATAACCATCAGGTTCTTTAAACCTAATCCTACTTGAGCAACAGAACACTAATAAGCACCTCTTGCACGACCATGATCTTGGTTTTGAATTGTATATATTTTTGCACTTATGTCTTTTTTTTTTGTTTGCACAGCTTTTTTTCCCTTTCATGGCAAAAATTTCACTACGGATTTTGTTTGTTTTTTTTTTTGCAATAGTATTGTGGTTATTAATTTAATGAATTTTTGTTTATCATATATTGTCCAAACGTACTGTGTGACAGCCCTAAGCTGCTGTAAGTAAGAACTTCATTGTTCCATTGTCGGTACATATGACTAAACAATTTCTACTCTTGAATTTATGTGTGATTAATGTGTAATTAATGTTTTAGTGTGCTGAGTCTGGGTGACTGTGATGCTGCTGCAAGCAAGATTTTCATCGCATTTGTACCTCACTGTATTTGTTGATTTGACAATAAACTTCTCGACCATGTTTTGAAGGTTCCTCAAGGAGACAATTCAATGTGTCTGACAAATCATGCGAAACAAATGGAGGGAAATAGAACTGTGCATCTGGCCTTTTTATATCAAGCCGTCTGTTACCAAATGATAAAAACATAATCAAAATATGAGGAAGACCCTGGGGGGAAATGGTGCTGGTCCATTCTGGTACCACCCATGCACCATGTTCCAGAATGCAACTAGTGATGACCACAACATTTGCCTTCATAGACTCAGCCAGGATTTCAAGCACCCCTTTCTGCTCCCCAGTTCCACATTGCTGGGAGTGAATGATCCTACAGCAGGATCATCAACAATGAAGATTGTGTACCCGTCTCTGGAATTCTCTGCCACAGAAGATAGTTGAGACCAGTTAATTGGCTATATTTAAGAGGGAGTTAGATGTGGCCCTTGTGGCTAAAGGGATCAGGGGGTACGGAGAGAAGGCAGGTACAGGATACTGAGTTGGATGATCAGCCATGATCATATTGAATGGCGGTGCAGGCTCGAAGGGCCGAATGGCCTACTCCTGCACCTATTTTCTATGTTTCTATTACCCAACCCTTCTTCTCCCGTTCACCTCCGTTGTGACTCTGCAAAAAGAACAATTTGGCGGAAGGAAATGGGTCCCCTACAGAGCCCCCTTCTGGCACACAAAGAACGTGTTCAAAGTTTTGCGTGCCATTTTAAGATCACGGTGGCACAGTAGAGTTGCTGCGTTACAGCACTTGCAGCGCCAGGGACCCGGGTTCAATCCTGACTACGGGTGCGGTCTGTACGGAGTTTGTACGTTCTCCCCATGAACGCGTGGGTTGGCTCCAAGATCTTTGGTTTCCTCCCACACTCCAAAGACATGCAGGCTTGTAAGTTAATTGGCTTGGTATCAATGAAAATTGTCCCTAGTGTGTGTAGGTTAGTGTTAATGTGCGAGGATCACTGGACGGTGCAGACTCGGTGGGCCGAAAGGCCTGTTTCCGTGCTGCATCTCAAGACAAAATTAAACTAAACCAGCAGGATTTAAAAACCTCTTTGACACCGGACAGGTCATGTCCTACCTCAAAGGAATAGGTGGCCAGCTGAGTACCGGACTGGGCTTCATTCCCATACACTTCAATCTCGTCCATGTCATCCAGCAGAGAAACATCCCCAGCTGTAACATTAAACACAAGAGTTACAAGTGATTTAGAATCTATCCACTTTCTTCCTATGGAGCTTTCAGCATTGCCCCAGCCCAACCATCCAACTGCAAGACATGTCATTCTGCAGAAGAATAGTATAGCTTGAGCATTTTTGGTGAAGATCAGGATGTAGGGTATTGGGTTAAGGATGGTGGAATGAGAGGAAATGGGAGGTTTATTGGTGAAAAACTTGGAGAAAAGGGTGTAAACCTATGAACTACGGATCAGTCATTTTGAGTAAGAAGCGCCCCGACCCAAAATGCCACCAATCTATGTTCTCCAGAGTTGCTGCCCGATCCGCTGAATCACTCCAGCGCTTTGTTTTTTTCCCCTCAGTCACTTTAGCCTTGGTGAAGGGAAAAGTTTTTAGAAGTAACAATCAGGGACAAAACTAGTTGCTAATCTTGACATGTAGATTGATCAGAGAAAGCAGTATGGATTTGTTAAAGAGATAGACACAAAATGCTGGAGTAACTCAGCGGGTCAGGCAGCATCTCTGGAGAGAAGGCAAGGCAAGGCAACTTTATTTATATAGCACATTTCATACACGACGCAGACTCAAAGTGCTTCACATAAAAACATGTCATACAATAAAATGAAATAATAAAATGAAATAAAATAGAACTAAAAGAAAAGAAAAGCAAAATTAAAAATGCATTATAAAAAGTGCAAAAGTTAAAAGTGCAATGTAGTTAAGATTTAGCTGAAAGCTAAAGTAAACATAAAAGTTTTCAGTCTTGTTCCTGTCACCAGTCAGAAGGAATGGGTGACGTTTCAGGTCGAGACCCTCTTCCGGCTGATCAATGTTAAAGACAAGTTGTGTCTCAAGCTTCATGAATAGGAAAGGTTTAGAGGGATTTGGGCCAAACGCAGGCAAATGGGACCAGCTCAGATGGAGCATTTTGGTCAGCATTGACGGGTTGGACCGATGGGCTTGTTTCCATGCTGTATGACTCAAAAGAGATGGCACCATGAGGATTGAGATCATCAAACCACACACATGAAATTGCAAGCAGTCATTTACCATCTACGATACTCGAACACTGATGATTTACAGAGATACATAGAAAATAGGTGCAGGAGTAGGCCATTCGGCCCTTCGAGCCTGCACCGCCATTCAATATGATCATGGCTGATCATCCAACTCAGTATCCCGTACCTGCCTTCTCTCCATACCCCCTGATCCCTTTAGCCACAAGGGCCACATTTAACTCCCTCTTAAATATAGCCAATGAACTGGCCTCAACTACCTTCTGTGGCAGAGAGTTCCAGAGATTCACCACTCTCTGTGTGAAAAAAGTTCTTCTCATCTCGGTCTTAAAGGATTTCCCCCTTATCCTTAAGCTGTGACCCCTTGTCCTGGACTTCCCCAACATCGGGAACAATCTTCCGGCATCTAGCCTGTCCAACCCCTTAAGAATGTTGTAAGTTTCTATAAGATCCCCCCTCAATCTCCTAAATTGTAGCTAGTACAAGCTGATTTGAAAGTACTCCTCAGATGGAAAACAGCCGCAGGTCCCAGAGATACTCACCAATCCAGCCGGCAGACAAATCCAGACGTTTCTTTTTATTGGGAGGTTCGTCCTGAGGAACAAAACAAACTAAAACGGTTAGATATTGGTCAGGAAAATAGTCCTCTTCTATTATTGACCAAAATTTCCCTGTGGGCATCCAACCTTTTCCCACGCACTACACTTATTGGGAAGAGTACTTATTGGATAGACATCTTGATCGGCATGGGCGAGTTGGGCTGAAGCGCCTGTTTCTGGGATGCATGACTCCATGAGTCACTGCAACTATATGGCTGCCCTCTGTGATTGGGCCCAAGAAGCCGATCTTCAAAATTATTGTGAACACGTAGAATCAAAACAATATTTTACTGGAAAAAAACTCTCCAAACTCAGTCCTTTTGGAGGATACTCTCACACTGAACCATAGAAGGTGGCCATTCAGCCTGTCATGTTTGCCCTGGCTCTTTGAACAACCCATGCTGTTAATTCCTCTTCCCTGCCCCTTCCTCATAGCCCGGCCTATATTTTTCTAGCTTTGTGCCCACCACATTCTAGGCCCCACTGCTCTCCGTGTAAAAAACTTGCCCTGCACATCTCCATGAAACTTTCCCCCTCTCTCCTCATAGCCATGCCCTCTACTGCTCCATTTCCATCCTGGGGGAAAAAGGTTCTGACTGTCCACCCGATCCAAGCTCAGTAATTATTGGAAACACTAAACTTTGCAATTATCTCAGGAAAACAATCATTTCATGATGAAATTCTTGTTGCCTCTTTAAATAATAGGAAGTTAATGGAGTGTTGAAAGTTGCTTGATAACAGTGTCAAAAACCTGCACTAACATTTCTGGGCAGAAAAACATTGTCGCCACATTGACGAAAAACATTTCTACGCTAAGACTATTTTCCCGTTGACAAACACTGGTCAACGCGAGCAGTGATAATTACACAGCAGATTTAATACCTGCTTCTCCCGATCTCTTCCGACATCCATTGGAGGTTCCTGCAGCTTCTCGATATATCTAAGCAAAAGCGAATTCCCCAAACGGGATCCAAGGAACAGATAGCCTGGCTCCAGTGTGGTCATCTGTGAACATAGAAGGGTCAGTTTAGCACAGGGAAAGCAATCCTCAGCCGTGCATTGCTCAACTTCCAGGATTCATGATAAAGTCCATGACACCCCCCAGAGTGGAATCCCCCCCAGAGTGAGATTCCCTCCCTCCAGAGTGGATGTCTGAGGCAAACCATACCACTGCAGGCACACAGGGGCACAACTCCCCCGAATAGCTGCAGGAAGGCAATTGACAGATGATGAAACACCTTCTGCCAGAATAGTAGATCTATAATGCCAAGTCAGGGAGACAACTTGGTACAATAAGGAAAGAAAAACACAAAGTGGCAGAGGAACTTAGCAATTCAAGTAGCATCTCTAGAGAACAAGGATTGGTGATGTTTCTGGTCTTCTCGTGTCTGAGGAAGGATGCCACCTATCCATGTTCTCCAGAGATTCTGCCCGACCTGATGAAATACTCCAGCACTTTGTTGTGTCTTATTTTGTACACCTGCATCTGCCGTTACTTGTTTCTCTTTGGCATAACTAGGCCCGTTGTTGATTATTTCGCACCCGAACACTGCAGAATCCTTCGAATCCACCTCAGAGCGAGTTCAACAGAATGCAATAAAACAGGGTGTTTGAGCAGGACCCGACTGTTTACCCACTTTACTCTACAATCTCACTCATTCACGCCACAAATACCTGGACTCCATTTCAGACAGGAGAATCGATCACACCAGGTCTTGAGAGCTCCCATTGTCCCCAATCACCGGAGTTATTTTGGGGAAAGAGTTTCAGATTTGTAGCCTTTGTGTGAAAATGTTGCTCTTGAGCCTCTGCTCTAATATTATTATCCATCACACCTTACCAATTATTCTTCCCACACCAGCAGATAGCTTCCCCATCTACACCCCGTCAGATGTGGCAACATTTTAAACTACTTGGGTCAGATAACCCTCAATCTCTGAATCACTAACCAATATCACAAAATCCCTGCAGTAACTTTCAAATTACTTGGATCAGACTGTCCTCAAACTCCTGAACTTAAATCAATACATATCACCGCATTAGAGGAGTATGTCAGAATTTCTACATCAGTGAAATTTCTCCACACAGGACGGGTGGGGGGGGGGTAGGTAAAGCTGGAAAAGAGACAAAGCTATGCAAGTATTGAGGGGGATAAAGGCAGGGGAGGGGAAGAGGGTAATTGGCAGATAGGTAGAGTAAATGACAAATGTTAGAGCTTAAAAGGAGACAAAAGAGTGTCAAATAAAGAGAGAATAAATCAGAATTTAAAAAAAAATTGGCCAGGTATGTATACATACGAGGAATTTGACTTGGTGCTTTGCATGGCAAAAACACGATATATAGCAGACACATGACAAAAACACGATATACAGCAGACAATTAAAAATAAAATAGACAATAAAAAATAAAGGGGAGTGAAATGTAAAGGAGGGACATGGGCGGAAGGGGTGGGGGCGCGGTAAAAGGGAAATGGTGGACTTGGAGATGGGAGGCGAGTGTACAGGGGAGAAAGGAACAGGGTCACTGAGGGTGTGGGGAGGGGGGGGGAGGTGGGAGATGGTGGGTTAAATCCGTAACCACTGGGGCAGGTGGTGGGCGGGGGAAGGAGAAGAGTGAAGGCGTCTAAGCATTAATTAGTAAGTTATCTAAAATAGCAGATGATCAGAATGAATAGAAATGTTAAAACTTACACAAGTGGTAAGGACACTAGCCGCTGCCTTGTCGAAGTGGAACGCACGGACACTCCTCATTCCGTCAGTTATCAGCGTCAACACATAGCTGTGGGAATCGAACAATGGTATCTGCTTAGATGTTGCAACCCACAGAACAGGGACATTGGAAAATGGTTGCAAGAGTAAGCCTCCACCTCTAGAAAGCCTGCCCCGACATTCAATACGAAAGATGAGGAATGAGTGCTAATGATACTTACATTTCGCCTCCTTTTAAGGAAATGACCATCTTGTCGTAAGACACAAAGGCAGCCTGAGCACAGTCCAGCATAATCCTCACGCCTTCCTGAATCCCTGTAGGAAATATATACACACACATTCAGAGCAATGATTTCTGTACTTGGCTCACAGCTAACATGGTAAAGTGCACAAAGTCCCAGTTATATGAGCAATATTCACCACATTGACAATTATCTATCCTTCGTTACATTAGTCATTCTACCTCTGAGCCTATTCATCCACAGTACTTGGTGACAGATTCCTATCGAATCCCAAATTACTACAGGCTTCATTCGGAAGACAAGCACATAATGAAGAAAGGAAGGAGGCAAAAGATAGCTGATAACATAAAACAGGTTATTTATGAACCAGTTAGTCTAACATCCAATGTCAAGAAATTATTGGAGTCTTTAATTAAGGAAAGAATGACTGATCACCTTGAATACATTCAATTGATCATGTTCAATGAAAACGTTGAAGCGTTAAGAAAATGATAACGAAATGAGCAAATGATTGTTTAAAATTTTTCAAACCAAACCTTCATTTCAAGATACCTTTCAATTCATCCATGTTTTAGGGATGAATGCAGTAACTATAGGCATTCGTTGAGGAGCTGGAATTTGACACCTGTCCAATGATCCTCCAGAGCATGAGACACAGAGCTGTAGCATGAGACACAGCGCATAAACAAGCCCTTTGGAGCAACTTGGCCACACTAACCAAGTTGGCATTCAAGAATTTCCCTGCATTTGGTCGATATCCTCCAAATCGTTCCGATCCATATCACAGTCCAAATGTCTTTTGAAATCGTTTTCAAGAGAGTTAGATTTAGCTCTTCGGGCTAAGGGAATCAAGGGTTATGGGGAAAAAGCCGGAACAGGGTACTGATTTTAGATGATCAGCCATTGAATGGAGGCGCTGGTTTGAAGGGCCGAATGACCTACTGCACCTATTTTCTTTGTTTCTATGTAATTCTATCCGCTTCTATAGCTTCTTCTACCAGATACAGATTACACTCTAAGTGAAAAATTGCCTGAGATCCCTTTTACGTCTTTCCCATCTCATGTTTAGCTTATAACCTCTAGTTATGGAATCCTCTACCCTGGATAAAAGACTGTGAGTATTCACTTTATATATGCCCCTCATGATTTTGTATTCTACAATTATGCCCGTCCCACTTGGGAAACCTGAACGGAAACCTCTGGAGACTTTGCGCCCCACCCAAGTTTCCGTTTCCGTGCGGTTCCCGGAGGTTTTTGTCAGTCTCCCTAATTGGATCACATTGCAGAAAACCTTCCCCTACCTGCAACCTCTGGCAACCACCTTCAACTAGCATCGCAACCGGCTTCAACTAAAAAATTACCTATTTTTAAAACGGCAAACTATTTTTAGTCGCGGCCGGTTTTGAATTTTTTGAAATAATTGGCAAAACATAGAAGAAGCGGAAACCACTTTCGACCATCAGGGAGACTGACAAAAACCTCCGGGAACCACATGGAAACCTTGGGTGGGGCGCAAAGTCTCCAGAGGTTTCCGTTCAGGTTTCCTAAGTGGGACAGGGGCATTAGGCTACCTATTAACCTCTTCTGCTCTAAAGAAAAAAGTCCTAGGCTATCCAGCCTCTCCCAGTTACTCAAGCCCACAAGCCCAGATAACATGCTGGTGAATTTTCTCTACACCCTTTCTATACCTTTAGTCTGCACTCTGAATAATCCCTATTAGCTCTAACTATTGTACTTGATTTTATCTATGTTGGGTATATCTGATCTGTTTGTACAGCATGCAAAACAAAGCTTTTCACTGCACCTCAGAAGACATGCCAAGAACAAAACTTTCCTTGATCATCATTGCTTTTTTGCATATCTTTCATTCATTTGTCCTTTGTACCTTCTATATATCTCATTTCCCTTTCCCCTGACTCTCCGTCTGAAGGTCAGGAGCTGAAACGTCACCTATTCCTTTTCTCCAGAGATGCTGCCTGACCCGCTGAGTTACTCCAGCTTTTTGTGTCTGTCTTCAATAATAAACTTCAACCTGGGTGACTAGAACCGTACACAGTTCCTCAACTGTGGTCTCAGCAACAACTTGCACGGCTGATCACGATGTCGGAGATGAGGAAACACTTTTTCCACACAGAGAGTTGTGAGTCTGTGGAATTCTCTGCCTCAGAGGGCAGAGGAGGTCGGTTCTCTGGATACTTTCAAGCTAGATAGGGCTCTTGAAGACAGCCGAGTCAGGGGATATGGGGAGAAGGCAGGAACAGGGTAGTGATTGTGGATGATCAGCCGTGATCACATTGAATGGCGGTGCTGGCTTGAAGGGTCGAATGGCCTACTCCTGCACCTATTGTCTATTGTCCCAATGTTTGTAATTGCTGCCCTTCCCTATGAAGGTAAGCGTTCCGAAAGCCTTCTTCACCACCTGGTCCACCTGGATCGCCATTTGCGGGAAAACCATGCGCCAGGAAAGCCATAATGGTGTGAAGAGAAGATAACTTACGTAGCGGGAAGGACGTTGTACCATTGGTCAGACTGTTCAGGGAGACTCCATAGGGCGGGACACTCTGGTTCAGGTAGAGCAGTGCGTTCACAGCAAAGATGACCACGCCACCTGCAAAATGGAGGCAGTCCACATCACACTGACACTGGAATAACGCAGGACAAATAACACAGCAACGTTATCAAGCTATGAAGCATCTCAGCCGTGCCGTGTCCATGTGCTGTGTGCAAGTCAACTGGAATCATAGACCGAGAAATATAAAGAACACTACTAAAAACCTGAAATATTGTGCTTTTAGTTAGAATGTAGGAACAAGCAACTGTAGATACTGGTATGCACATACCATCAGTCTGAAGAAGGGTCCCAACCTGAAACGTCACCTATCCATGTTCCACAGAGATGCTGCCTGACCCGCCAAGTTACTCCAGCACTTGGTGTCTTGCCTCTAGCTAGATTTGAGGAACACCAATTCATCGCTGGTGTAGCTACACTGCAGCTCTATGGACTCCATATTGAATTTGGGCATCTCAGGTGACTCACTTTCTTTGTCTTTATCAGACATCTTATTCCGTGGTTAGTTACCTGCAACGTTAACTCGGCTCACTCCACTACGGTTGAATCTTCCGCCATTATTCCCCACGCTGTACATTCTACACCCAGAGCAATTTTCACACAGAGAGTGGTGAATCTCTGGAACTCTCTGCCACAGAGGGTAGTTGAGGCCAGTTCATTGGCTATATTTAAGAGGGAGTTAGATGTGACCCTTGTGGCTAAGGGGATCAGGGGGTATGGAGAGAAGGCAGGTACGGGATACTGAGTTGGATGATCAGCCATGATCATATTGAATGGTGGTGCAGGCTCGAAGGGCCAAATGACCTATTCCTGCTTCTATGTTTCTAATCACGGTGTCAAATTTTTCATCAGGTCATCTTTGGTTCTTTCGCCAATAACTTTCACTGATCTTAACACCAATGGGAACAATTTCTTTCTACCAACTTTATCCCTTCAGGATCTCAAATGCTCCTCTCAGAACTCCTGTAAACTTCCTCTTTATCAAGGACAATCACCGTTCCAGTCCATCCATATATATCAAGTCTCTTATGTGTGGTATTGCAGCCTCACATTTTTCCAAAAGTGAGGCGCCAAAAACTAAACACAGCTATGGCTGCACCATAAAACTAAAATTGATTGGAAGATACAGCATGGAGACAGGCCGTTCGGCTCACCGATTCCACGCCGACCATCATTCACACTAGTTCTATGTTATCCCACTTTCTCACCTACTAAGAACAATTTACAGAGGCCAATTAACCTACAAACCCGCATGTCTTTGGGATATGGGAGGAAACCAGAGCACCCGGAGGAAACTCAGAGCCACAGGGAGACTGTGCAAACTCCACACAGATAGCACCAGAGGTCAGGATCAAACCCAGGACTCTGGTGCTGTTAGGTAACAGTTACGCCATTGCGCCAAATTTTAGTTAAGTTTAGTTTAGAGATACAAAGCAGAAAAAGGCCCTTTGACCCACCGGGTCCACACCAACCAACAATCACCCCATCCACTAGCACCATCCCACACACTAGGGACAAATCGCAATTTTACCAAAGCCAATTAACCCACAAGCCTCTATGTCTTTGGAGTGTTGGATGTAACTGGAGCACCCGGAGAAATCCCATGCAGGTTATGGGGAGACCGTACAAAC
The DNA here is from genome assembly GCF_028641065.1 of Leucoraja erinaceus. Lineage (NCBI taxonomy): Eukaryota > Metazoa > Chordata > Chondrichthyes > Rajiformes > Rajidae > Leucoraja > Leucoraja erinaceus. Next base: position 132,530,670 of record NC_073378.1, on the reverse strand, counting down.
TCGGTACAGATAGCATCCCTGGTCAGGATCGAACCCGGTTCTCTGGTGCTAGAAGGCAGAAACTCCACCGCTGTGTCACCGTGCCACCCCAATGTTTGGACATTTATGACCAGGACCCTCTGTAATTTCCTCCTTCACTTCCCTCAGCATCCTGGGATGCATCCCGTCTGCACCAGGGTGGTTGATCCACTGCAAGATCAGTCCCTCCTCTTTTATCATTGTTAGCCCATCAGGAATCCCACTTTCATCTTCCCTTGCCAACACTGTCACATCATCTTTGTGCGTCCTTTCTCTTACTCCTTTTTATTACTTCCCCTGAGAACTTTCTTAATCAGCCTGGTTTTAATTTGTACCAACAACCTGGCATCTGTCATCTGCTCTTTTTCCCTCCTACTGTTTTCACTGCAGCTTTTTTTTTAAAAACTGACCAGGTAGTGAAGGCATTTGTTTGGTGATTACTTGAAATGGACTGGTTTCAGTTTCCCTGTCATCTACTGCAGGAACACACACCAGATTTTCACTTGCCTATTTTCCATCTGTGAAGATGATTTATTTGAAATCAAAAATTGTTTAGAAGTGAACTGCTGACTAATTCAGTTTAAAAATTATGAAAGGGCAAGGACTTCCATGCAATACACTAATGGCCGTGAAAATAAAACAGGTTAAAATAAAATATAATGATTACATAAGCTTGAGTAATCAACTGGTACATTGTAAATGAACAAAACACACACACACACACACACACACTGATCAGATCGTCACAGGCACAGATGGAATCAGATCAAAGCTGTGCAGTCATGCCACATCTGAATAGTAACGGACAATTAATCAGCTAATCGAAGGAGGAGGCTCCCAGAACATCCATTGTCTGCAACGGCAGCTTGCCAGTGTGAAAGACAAAGCATCTGCAACCATGTCCAGGCAGTAGTGCCGAGTGGATGATCTAAAGCGGCCTCCTGCCAAGAATGGTTCCCTCGCAGAATCCAGTCTTCATCTACTTTCATTCACTCTGGGTAATCCAGAAACTATTTACAGCATCGGCAAAGACGATAGAACAAACTGGCTTTTTGGGTGCAGTACTTAAGACTTGCACTCCAGACTTGGCTGTCCCTCTAGCCAAGCTATTCCATAGAGTCAATCAGCATGGAATCAGGCCTACCTTGCCCATGCCGAACAAGATGTCTAGTTGAGCTAGTCCCATTTGTCCGTGTTTGGCTAATGTCTCTCTAAACCTTTCTTATCCATGTACCCGTCCAAACATCTTTACGATGTTGCACCCACCTGAAAACCTTTCTTTGGCATCTTATTCTCCATAACCACCACTTGTGTGATAAATTTGGCCCTCACAGCCCTTTTAAATCTTTCTCCTCTCACCTTAAATCTATTCCCTCTAGTATTGACTCTCCTACCCTAGAAGAAAATGCTGTGACCATCTCCATGTCCCTCATAATCTTATACACCTCTATAAGGTCACCCCTCAGCCACCAATACTCCAGGGAAAATAGCTCCAATCTCCCTTATAACTCAAGCCTGCAAGTCCAGGTGAAATTCTCACTAATCTATTCTGCATCCTTTCCATCTTAATGCAAGTCCAGGTGAAATTCTCACTAATCTATTCTGCACCCTTTCCAGCTTAATGCCACCTTCCCTGTAGCTGGGCGACCACAACCCCACACAGTAGTCCAAGTGCAGTCTAACCAATAACTTGTACGTTACTTCCAATAAAGTGACATCACCTTTCCCTATGTGTGTACCTGTCTAAATGTGTTAAAATTGTTGTTACTGTACCTGCCTCAACTACCTCCTCTGGCACCTCCATCACCCTCATTCAAAGACTGTTTAGATTGAAACAGTGCCTGATGGGGTGGAGGCTGATAATCTCACACCATTTAAAAAGTAACTAGACGACACATGCATTGCAAAGGCAAATGTTACTAAATAGGATTATAGTATGATGTAGGAAGGAACTGCAGATGCTGGTTTAAACCGTAGATAGCCACAAAAAGTTGGAGTAATTCAGCGGGACAAGCAGCATCTCGGGAGAGATGGAATGGGCGATGTTTCGGGTCGTGACCCTTCTTCAGTCTGAATTGACCTGAAACGTCACCCATTCCATTTCTCTAGAGATATTGCCTGTCCCGCTGAGTTATTCCAGCTTTTGGTGTCTATTTTAGGATTATAGTATTGATGGATATCACAGACCAAGTATCCTATGGCAAGTGGGTGTCCTCTGGTTGGGTGTTGAGTCTGGACTGAGTTGGAGGAGCAAATCGGGTTGTTTTACCTCTCTTAATATCTGGAGCCGCGAATGGAAATGGAATAAATGGGTAAACATCCGGAGCATACATTGTTCAAAGCATACAAGCGAGTTAGCAAGAGTTATCAATAAGTCAGTTGAAAATGAAGTGTCAATGATAGAGCCCCTAGCAAAAAGAAGTCATCCGAATATTCACGGCTATAATACCAAACACTCAAATAATAAAATCTCATTGTACGCAGAAGATGTATTATTATACATTACAAATTTGCAAATTAGTATACCTAATACATTAAATTTAATTGGGGAATTTGGTTCTTTTTCAGGATATAGAATAAATTGGAATAAAAGCAAAATTATGACGATAAAACCTCAAGTGCCGACACATCTGTTAAAATTCCCCTTTAAAATTGCAAAAGAGAAATTTAAGTATTTGGGTATCTAAATTACTAGAAAATATAAATCATTATTTAATGCAAATTATAAGCCTTTACTAACTAAATTGAATGCGTTGATTAAATTCTGGAAAACACTGCCGATGTCTTTAATGGGCAGAATAAACGCCATAAAAATGATCTTTCTACCACAAATTCTATATTTTTTTCAATCTACTCCAATATATTTACCAAAAAAATTCTTTAACAAACTAGACTCTGACATTACAAATTTCATATGGGACTATAGATCACATAGAATCCAAAGAAAACACCTGTGTAAACCCAAAGAATTTGGGGGACTGACACTCCCTAACTTTCTGTACTACTATTGGGCAGCAAATATCAAAAATATAATTCATTGGTTGGACAGCTCTGCCCAACAAATAGATTGGATAAGAATGGAGAAAGAGGATTGCTCCCCTTTTAATATAGGAGCGATCCTTCTCTCCCCGATAAAATTGAACAATATACTATTGTCAACAAAATAGAGAGAGTACAGAGGAGATTTACTAGAATGTTGCCTGGGTTTCAGCAACTAAGTTACAGAGAAAGGTTGAACAAGTTAGGGCTTTATTCTTTTGAGTGCAGAAGGTTAAGGGGGGACTTGATAGAGGTTTTTAAAATGATGAGAGGGATAGACAGAGTTGACGTGGAAAAGCTTTTCCCACTGAGAGTAGGGACGATTCAAACAAGAGGACAAAAATGAAGGGACTGAAGTTTAGGGGTAACATGAGGGGGAACTTCTTTACTCCGAGAGTGGTAGTTGTGTGGAATGAGCTTCCAGTGAAGGTGGTGGAGGCAGGTTCGTTTTTATCATTTAAAAATAAATTGGATAGTTATATGGATGGGAAGGGAATGGAGGGTTATGGTCTGAGCGCAGGTATATGGGACTAGGGGAGATTATGTGTTCGGCACGGACTAGAAGGGTCGAGATGGCCTGTTTCCATGCTGTAATTGTTATATGGTTATATTATATGGTTATAATATATAAGAAGAACCCAATTATTCACAGCACAATACGAATTTGGAAACAAGTAAAACTAACTTTAAAATTAAGGAATTTATCGCTTCTTTCTCCAATAGTTAATAATCCCTCATTCAAACCATCCATTATTGATAACACGTTTACCCACAGGGAAAGAGTAGGAATTAAAACGATTGTAGATATTTATGAAATGGGTAACCTTCTATCATTTCACAAATTACAATTAAAATACAACCTGAAATGTAATCAATATTTCAAATACCTTCAAGTTCGAGACTGCTTGAAAAAATAAATACAAGGATATCAATCTCTAACTTCAGATTTATTAGATGAAGGAATTAATAGAAAGACACTCAAGTAATATAATATCATATTTATATAATATTATTTTAAATATAGAAATACCTTCAACAGAGGCAATTAGAATGGATTGGGAACGAGAATTACTGATAAAAATTCCGAAAGACAGATGGGAAAACACTTGCCATATGTACACAAATGTTCGATTAGTGTAAGACATAATTTAATTCAATTTAAGATTTTACATAGATTATATTACTCAAAATCTAGACTGAACAAATTTTTTCCAAATGTCTCTCCCATCTGTGACAAATGTGCATCTCAAAACGCCACTATAACACACTCTTTTGTCTCCCGTACAAAACTTCATAAATTCTGGAATGACATTTTTGGAATTTTTTATTTTATTTTTTTTTAGAATAAGAAAAAGAAGTTAGATAGTAAAGGATAGAAAGACGTGAGATATATAGTGTGTGAAGAAAAAGAAAAAAGACGAATGAGTGAAGAAAGTTGAGAAAAAGAAAGACATTTTTGGAACGTTTACAAAACTATTTAACACAAAACTGAACCCCGATTACAGAACTGATTATCTTCGGATCAATGGAAGACGGATGTAAACTAACTACGTCTCAAAAATCTCTTCTTAACTTTGGCTTAATAACAGCAAAAAAACTCATACTTAAATTTTGGAAAAATGCAGCTACACCAACGCTCAAAATGTGGATAACAAATATATCTGAAATGTTACATCTTGAAGAAATGAGACTCCTCCTGTTAGGCAAAACAGACAAAGTCTTAATGATTTGGTTTTCTTTTATCGACTTTTTACAAGCATATGGTGCAACACAACCTTAGAAATTAAACGTTTCAGAACCGGGTGAAGGGTGGATAAAGATATTAAATAGGTATGTCTCTCTCAATCTCTTTATTTTTATTTCCTCTCTGTCTCTCTATGTCTTTTTCTTTTTCTTCTCTTTTTTCTACTCTATCACCTTCTACCTTTTCTTTGGGCTTTCTTTACTATCTCACGAACTAACACTATGGCTATGATATTCTTTTTCCTCTATCCGCTATACTGACTTCTCTCATTTCCTGTTCTATTCTGCTAAATTTGAAAATAGAAGTTGTACATGAACTGTATTATCTCATTATGTATTAGATACTTATGTACTACATTATTGTACTTACTTCTAATAAAAATTAAAAAATAAGTGTCAGGATTGCATCTCCATTTCTGCTGTTTTTAGTTTAGAGATACAGCGCGGAAACAGGCCCTTCGGCCCACCGAGTCTGCACCGACCTGCAATCCCCGCACATTAACACCATCCTACACGCACTAGGGACAATTTACACTTATACCAAGTGTACAAACCCAAGCCAATTAACCTACAAACCTGTATGAGTTTGTAGTGTGGGAGGAAATCGAAGATCTCCGCGAAAACCCACGTGGTCACGGGGAGAACATACAAACTTCATACAGACAAGCACCCGTGATCAGGATTGAACCCGGGTCTCTGGCACTGTAAGTGCTCTAAGGCAGCAACTCTACCACTGCGCCACCGTGCTGGCATTCAGCTGTTATATTGACCTTGCAGAGTGCTGTTTGGTGAAGTGCTAATCAAAGTTTTTTTTGTTTTTTTTTAATTTATTAGAAGTACAATACAATGGTACAAAAATTATGTTAACATATTACATTCTCTGTACAACTTCCTTTTTTTTTAATAAAAAGAGAAGAAAAAAAGGAAAAAGAGGTTGTAGAAAGTGAAGGATAGACTAGTGAGCACGAGTGAAAAACAGATAAAGAAAATAGTGAAGAAAATAAATGTGAAGAAGGAGAGCACGAGGAAGTTTATTCAATCGCCACAAGGAGATGGATTTTTTATATTCTGAATCGTCTTTCACCCATACCTGAAACTTTTGATTTTCATGATACTATAGCACCACATGAATCCAAGAAAACAATAAATGGGGACCAACTCATTAAGAATTGATCTTGTTTGTCTATTAGTCTTCCAAGTGTGCTGTGTCCAACATATTAGTGATCCACATTTTAAATGTTGGTATATTAGCATTTTTCCAAAATTTAAGTATAAGTTTTTTTGCTATTATTAACCCATAATTGAAAAATGAGTTTTGGTGTGTATTTAATTTGTTCCCATCTCCACTTACTCCAAATATAATCATTTCTGTATTAGGTTCCATTTTTATCTTAAATAGCTTTGAGAATATATCAAATATGTCACCCCAAAATGTATAACGTTTTGTACAAGAGACAAATAGTGTGTAATATTGGCATTTTGAGAAAGACATTTATCACAGATGGGAGAAATATTTGGATAAAATTTATTCAACCTGCGCTAATCAAAGTATTATTGCACACTATTGCCGACATACATGCAGAAAGATGCAGACACAATGGCACAACATCACCTATTGCCTTGTGTGGTCACTTGCTCACCTATGGGCTTCGGTACAGCCAGGGCCTGGGTGCAGTCGAATGGTAGGTTGGTCAAAGACCAGATGACAGGATGAACCTTCTGCATGATGTTCAGAGAGATGGCCACAATACTGCAGGTGTCCTGTCGCACTGCCACTCGACTGCAGGCAAAGAAAGGACAAAATATAATGAAGAACACATTCCGTATGGTATTTTTAAATTATTCATCTGAAGATATCAGAATCAGGTAATGTATCAAACGAAAATAAACCATTTTAGCAGAATGCCCGAGTGTTGCGAAATACAAACAAATCGAGTTGGAGTTTCCAATCACAGACAATTTATAACTCAGGAGTCCAATCCCATCTTCCAACACTCAATCCGTAGACTTCAAGTCATGACTCTTCAAAAAACTCATTCAAGCTTTTCCAATGTGATGAGAACTTTGGTCTAAACCAGGGGTGGGGAACCTGCGGCCTTCAGGTCGTATGCCTTCTCGGCCATTACGGCCGGCCTTTTGAATTAATCCAAATTGTAGAACAAATCCTTTTATTTTTATGAATATGTTTTTGTTCGTCTTTTATTATTTTTATTTTAATCTTAAAATGAACAGATTTAAAATACCAAAGAGTCAAACGAAATAATCCTCCCCAACTGATGGCCACAATTAAAACATTAGTAATTCATGAGGGCTATTTTAACACCTGTTATGCTCATGATTTAGTTCTAATGTGACTCCCTGCCTGACTTGCGCCACCACCGCCTGAGGCTGGTTGACGAGAGAGAAAATGTCGGGGAGAGTCCACGGGCCATCCAGTCTTCAGTATTATCAACTGTTGAAAGCGGTGCACGTGGCTTTCCCTTTGAAGTTGAATTTGAGAATAGTTAAACAGCGTATGTGTTTGACTGTTTTTTTAAAATTCTGTCTGATTAACAGTCCATCATGTCAAAGAAAACCAGAGAACTCGGAGGGAAGAAAAAAGTTTTTAATGATTGGGAATGGGAACTGCAATATTATCTTGTTTCTGCTAAAGATAAGATGATTTGCTTGCTTTGTGAAACTGCAATAACAACATTGAAGAAATTCAATGCTCATCAGCATTATGCCACTCATAAGGACCACAAATATTTCAAATTAGAGGGTGAGGCCCGAAAGGTTGCATTGCAGAAATTAAAAGATGAAAGGCAAAGGCAGTTATTTCAAGCAGCAGTAAGATCCGAAAATAATGCTATTGAAGTGACTTATAAAGTAGCTTAAATACTCGAGGGGGGGAAAGGGATTGTAGCATTGTCGAAGTTGTAGGATGCTTAGACCCCGATAAGGTTTCAAAGTGCAAACAACTGCCTCTTTCAAGGAGATCGGCAGCATGAATTAGCCCTCAACGTAACAGAACAACTTCACGCAATACTCCAAAAGGAAAATAGAAACATAGACATAGAAATTAGGTGCAGGAGTAGGCCATTCGGCCCTTCGAGCCTGCACCGCCATTCAATATGATCATGGCTGATCATCCAACTCAGTATCCCGTACCTGCCTTCTCTCCATACCCCATGATCCCCTTAGCCATAAGGGCCACATCTAACTCCCTCTTAAATACAGCCAATGAACTGGCCTCGACTACCCTCTGTGGCAAAGAGTTCCAGAGATTCACCACTCTCTGTGTGAAAAAAGTTCTTCTCATCTCAGTTTTAAAGGATTTCCCCCTTATCCTTAAGCTGTGACCCCTTGTCCTGGACTTCCCCAACATCGGGAGCAATCTTCCTGCGTCTAGCCTGTCCAACCCCTTAAGAATTTTGGGGGAAGAATATATATTAATCAATCGATTTGGATGAATCAACTGATATTACTGACTCGACGCAGGCTTTATACTTCATTCGGGCCACAACAGATTTTCTTTGCTATGAAGAGTTACTACTTTGGGCACTCTTACGGGTAGAACACGAAGAATAGATTTCTTCAACAACTTTCAAGATAAATGTCGTGAAGTTGGACTGGATTTGGTTAATTTAGTGAACGCATGTACAGACAGTGCACCTTCCATGACAGGAAAATGTGAAGGGTTTATTGCACAGATAAAAAAGGTATTATCAGATCCAGATACTCTCATTTATTTTCACTGTATCTTACATCAGCAAAATCTCTGTGCTGAATCTACTATTTTAAGTGACACTTTGCAACAAGTTATATTGTTAACTATATTCGTGCAAATGCAACACAGCATTGTCAGTTTCGTAATATGCTAAAGTTGGACGATGAGGCATTCAGTGTGGATTTGCCATATCATTGTAAAGTGCGTTGGCTGTCGCAGGGACAGGTGTTAGCAAAATTTGTATCTTTGCGAGAACAGATAGTTACATTTCATGAAGAACTGAATCAGCATTGTGAATTATTGAAAGAAAATTTCTATAGAAATACTGCATTTCTGTGTGATATCATGTCAAAGCAAAATGACTTGAATGTTTCTTTGCAAGGTTAAATAAAAACTAAGTCTATATATGATAATGATATGTTGTCAAAACATCATTTTTTCACCTACGCAACATTGCCAAAATCAGACCCTCTCTCACACCCCCCGCTGCTGAAAGACTCATCCATGCCTTCATCTCCTTCTGACTGGACTACTATAACTCTCTTCTCTTTGGCATCAATTCCAGCAACATCAACCGACTCCAACTGGTCCAGAATGCAGCCGCCCGACTCATTACCCACACCAAATCCTGGCACCACATCACCCCAGTCCTCAAAGAACTTCACTGGCTTCCCATTTCCCACTGGATCATCTACAAAATCCTGGTCCTCACCTACAAAGCCCTCAACCACTTGGCCCCCCCTTATCTCACTGACCTCCTCTCCCCCTACCAACCCTCACGGTCTCTCAGATCCATTTCAGCCGGTCTCCTCTCCATTCTGAAATACAACCTCTGCACTTTTGGAGACAGAGCCTTCTCCAGGGCAGCTCCCTGGCTCTGGAACTCCCTTCCCCAACTGATCCGAACTTCTGAGTCCCTCACCATCTTCCAGTCCCGCCTCAAGACCCATCTCTTCACCTCTGCATACCCTTAGTCCCATGTCCCCCTCCCCTCTGCATCTCTGTCTTACTGCTCTATTTTGTTTTGTTCTTGACTCACCATGTAAAGCGACTTTGAGTCCTTGAAAAGCGCTATTTATTATTATATGTGGCAAAACATTTTTTTTTTCAAAACTGTTCTTCAAAATGAAATTTTGGATGAACATTTTCCCCAGTTGGCGAAGGTCATTGATGAACAGGAGGATTCCTGGGTCCTGGGTCCTGAACTTTCTATCACAACGGCAGCAGACAGTCAGGGTGGGCAGTAGGACATCAAAAACCATAGCCGTGAGCACTGGCTCGCCCCAAGGTTGTGTCCTAAGCCCCCTGCTGTTTAGTCTGCTTACACACGACTGTACTGCTAGACTCAACAACAACTTCATCAACAAGTTCGCTGATGACACAACAGTGGTGGGTCTCATCAGTGACAATGATGAGTCGGCGTACAGGATGGAGGTGGAGCTGCTCACAGGATGGTGCAAATCCCACAACCTCATTCTCAACGTGGGAAAAACTAAGGAGATGGTGGTTGACTTCAGGAGGGCGGGAAAACAACACCATACACCTCTGCACATCGATGGAGCTGATGTGGAAAGGGTCAGCAGCGTGAAGGTCCTAGGACTCCACCTGTCAGATGACCCGACGTCCACGACCAACAGCACAGCACTAGTCAAGAGAGCCCAGCAGCGACTACACCCTCTCTGAAGACTACGTAAAGCAGGTCTCCCCACTACACACCTACAAACTTTTTATAGGGCGACAATCGAGAGCACATTAACCTACGGCATCACTTCCTGGTTCGGGAGCTGCAAGGCGTACGAACGGCACCAACTAGACAGGATTGTGAAGACCGCCAGCAGGATTATTGGCCTGCTGGACATATACAGGAAGAGATGTATCAGCAGAGCCATCTCCATCATCAAAGACCCCTACCACCCATCGCATCACATATTCTCCATCCTGCCATCTGGGAAGAGGTACAGGAGCATTAGCTGCAAAACCAGCAGGATGCTCCTCAGCTTCTTCCCGCAGGCTATAAGACTGATAAACGGACTTTGCCCCCTGCCAAAGTATCGCGCACCAACCACCAACCTGGACACACTGCAGCAGAGCCACTGTCGTGCAGCTGCCAATCGGAACGCCTGTTGATGTTTAGTAGAGAGTAGAGTGTTTAATTTGTTCATGATATATGTATTTTTATTTCTATTTATTTTTTACTGCACACTGAATGGACACTGGTTGAGCAACGTTTTTTTGTTGCCTCTGGGTATGTGAGTACTCAGGAAAATGACAATAAAGATTTCATTCATTCATTCATTCATTCATTCATTCATTCATGCGAATCATTTGAAGAATATGCAACTGTTCTAGACTTATTAATTAAACAATACAATGAAAGGTTCACTGACTGAGAATCATGACATCACACTCAAATTAGCATTTCAACCTCATCTAGTTGATGTCTCCAAGGCTCCTAAAGAGCTACAGATGGAATTGATTGAGCTCTCAGAAGATGACATTTTAAAGTCCTTATTTGACGTTAAGAAAGATACGATTGAAATATGGAAAAATGCAATAGAATACCCACGTCTTCGGCAACATGCACGAAAAATGCATTCTTGCTTTTCAACCACTTATTGCTGTGAATCTACATTCTCCTACCTAACCCAAATCAAGACACCCTTAAGGTCACAGATGACGGATACCCATCTAGAAGATCAACTGAAACTGCGTACCTCCATGTTGCAACCAAATATTCAAATGCTTTCCCACAAAAAGCAGTCACAACAAAGTCATTAAAAGTTTACTTAACTTTAGAATTAACAAAATGTTTTCATTTTCTTGAAGTTAATACATAGTAGTTAGATTTTTACAAAATAATGTACATTTTGAAGTATATCTAATTGAAGTTTCTTGGATGCGGCCTTATTAGATTACAGCTAACTTAATGCGGCATTTCAACATGAAAAGGTTCCCCAACTCTGGTCTAAACCTACTAACTTTCCAATTTTTTTACTCAAAGCTGTGATTTTCCAGTGCTGGTAACCTCTTCTATATTCTATCTGACGCAATCACATCTGCCTGGTCATCTGGTAACCAGAATTGTGGTGCACACAGCATGGAAGCAGGCCCTTCGGCCCACACCAACCATTAAGCACCCATCAACCCCAATGCATTTTTATACGTCACATTCTTATCAACTTCCCCACGATTCCGCCACTCACCACATTAGGGGCAACTTTACAGTGACCAATTAAAGTACCTCTTGCTACTCACAATTCTAGCATAACATCACTGTCATAGAGTCAGAGTGATACAGTGCGGAAACAGATCCTTCGGCCCAACTTGCCCACACCGGCCAACATGTCCCAGCTACACTAGTCCCACCTGCCACCTGAATATGATGCCAAGACCAATTCATATCTGCCATATCCCTCCGTTTCATGAATATCCATTTGCCTATTTAAAAACATCTTAAATGCCACTATGGTATCTGTCCCCACCATTAACCCCAACAGTGGGATCCAGGCACCCACCACCCTCTGTGGGGGGAAAAAAAACTTGGTGGTATAGGTTTATTACTGTCACGTGTACTGAAGATCAGTGAAAGGTTTATTTGCATGCCATCGAAACATCAGATAATACTGTGCATAAATACAATCAAGCCAAGCTCTTGTATAATAGATAGAACAATGGGGAAGATAAAGAGTACAGAATATAGTTCTCGGCATTGTAGTGCACCAGTTCCACAGACAAATGGGGTAGAGGTGAATCGGACAGTACCCTAGCTTATGGAAGGACCGCCCAGAAGCCTGATAACGGAGAGGAAGAAGCTGTTCCTGAGTCTGGTGGTGCGCGCTTTCAAGCTTCTGTACTGTCTGCCTGACGGGAGGAGGAATGACCGAGATGGGAGAAGTCTTTGATTATGTTGCCTGCTTTCTCGAGGCAGCATGAACAGCAGAGCCCAACACCAGTGTTTAATATAGCAGGGTGGAAATGTCAGGCCAAAGGACACAGCTTTCAGGTGAATGGGGCAACGTTTAAAAAAGTACGAGACAAGTGTTTTACACAGTGCCTGGAATGAGCTGCCAGGAGTGGTGGTGGAGGCAGACATGTTAGTGGCATTTAAGAGGCTTTTAGATAGATACATGGATATGCAGGGAATGAAAGGATATGAATCACACGCAGATAGAAGACATCAGTTGAACTTCTAATCATGATTGGCTCAGACATTATGGGCTGAAGGGCCTGTTCCTGTGTTGTACAGTTAGTTCTATGTGAACCAGGGATCTGTAGGATCATGGGGAGGATTTGAAAGAGACAGAAACACGATGGTGTCTTGCGGGCTGCGGGGAACTGACACTGAGGAGGGGTTGAGAGTTGAGACAGGGGGTAGATTGGCCACAATGGCAGGGACAGGCTAGAGGGGCTGAGTGGTCTACTCCTGTCTGTGTTTTCATGCCTTCAGCAGTTTGGGCATTTTAAACGGGAGCAGGTTGTTCTGTGTCAATGCTGAGGCTTGGTTTGTAGAGGGTGCAGCAGAGTTGGAGATTGTTTGGGGCAGTGGGTCACCAGCCTGCAACGATCCCTGGCTGAGGCCCAGAGCCCATCAGCTCAGCACTTACACCCCCCCCCCCCCCCTCCAGTGGAGTGATGTCTTATCTCGGGAGTTTGCCAGCCGCTGTCCTTGCCGGTTTGGCCCTGCGCTGCCCGCTGTTATTTCGTTAACTACAAATCTTTTGTGTGCAGGAGACAGCCTTGACAAGATCTGTGTGAAGAGGTGCTGCTGGTGTTGCTGCTGCTGCCACTCTTCACTGGGGTTGCACCCTGGTGAAAGCTCTCCCTCTACACCTGCTTAGCACAGGGTGGGATTGTTTTCAAGAGAGTTAGGTTTAGCTCTTAGGGCTAAGGGAATCAAGGGATATGGGGGAAAAAGCCGGAACGAGGTACTGATTTTGGATGAATAGCCATGGTGGTGCTAGCTCGATGGACCGAATGGCCTACTCCTGCACCTATTTTCTATGTTTCTATGGATAGAACAGGTTTGGAGGGATGTGGATCAAACGCGGGCAGGTGGGACTAGTGTAGCTGGCCAGTGTGGGCCGAAGGGCATGTTTCCACGCTGGATCACTCTATGACAGCTTGAAACTGAACTGGACCTGGTCTCCAAAATGTCTCACCATAGCTCAGGTGCCCAAGCAAGTAACCAAGAGATACATATCAGATTCCATATTTGACCCATGGTGTAACTCGGGCATTACTAGCTGCAGACAAAATAAATAATAAAATGCATCTGCAATGGGTGGGTTTGAGCTCGACTTGGCCTTCACAGTAGTTTGAATTCATACACATAGAATGGTCACTTCAGGAAAGTAGTTGAGTGTTGCCTATGCCCAGGGAACATCACAGATCAAAACTTATGGGCAAAGTTAGAAACAAAGAGGCAGCTGTTCTTCAGAGAAGATTGTGTGGAGCAATTGACAAGAACATATGCACAAAACAGTCATATTAAATTCAGTGTTAAAGCTAGTCAATTGAATTATGACTTGGAATGAAAATCTTCCTTGTCAGACAATGTGACAACACAGATCGCTCAACCTAATGCAGGACAAAGATGCTGGAGTAACTCAGCGAGTCAGGCAGCATCCCTCGAGGACATGAATTGGTGAAGTTTCAGATCGAGAATCTTCTTCAACCTAAAGATATTCTCTGTTTGTTAATATAGGCAAGAGCTAAATCAGGTAAATCAGAATGTGTTGGAGCAGGCAATGAATCAATTGTTGGGCTCTCTGGAGCAATAACAATGTCACCTGTATATAAAATACAGCAGTTGGTTTGAACTGACCAAGGGCTTTTAAAATGCCTATACACCATTAGTTTTTGAGCATTAGGGCCAAACCTTAGCAGCAACTTCTCTTTTACTGCATGTAAGGACTCCAAACGATTCTACAAAATTCTAATGGGTGCTGTAGAGTATTGCATCTTAATAGTTGCAATTACCAGCCCTCTCCACCATCTATCTCTACCTTTCACTGCTTAGGTTTCACTCCCATTTCCAATGACTTAATTCTCCAACATTCATTATTTTTCTGCTTTTCGCTCTGTCCCTTAATTAGCGACATCTCCTTTTCACCTCATCTGCACCACTATGATGCTTCTACAGGGTGGCAGTGAAGTGTGTAACTCAGCAATTTACAGCTCCTGGCCAATTAAAAAATATGCATCTGCGCCCGTACTTGTGAGAGTTAATTGCCAGTGCTGAAGCCATGAGCTGCAAGAAAAGTTCAGAGAACACAGCTGGGTGAAGGCCACACATCTAACTCAGAGCCACAATTTGTCCACAGGGACCACCCAGGTTGAATCTTGTAGCCCCAGATTTGTTAATGAATGTTTCGTACATAAAGAGCGAGCAGTGAAGGTGAAAGCTCTGAAATTATTAATAAATGAGTCAGTTCCCCAAGTCCAAGACGAGTACCTTATAGCGTTCATGAAAAAGGGCCAAGAGGTATGTTAAATGAATGAAATGGAGAGAATGACTGAATGGACAATGAAACCACCATAAAAAAAAAATCAAACAAAATATACGCGGGAGCATTTGAAAGAAGTAAAGAAATGTTAAAAAAAAAAAGTCCTGGAGTAAATCAGAGGGGCAGGGATCATCTCTGGTGGTGACCGAGTATAGGTTGCGACCTTTCTTCAGATAGACAGATTGATATTTTGCATGGTATTATTAATTAAGTTTTGGAGATACAGCATGGAAACAGGATCTTTGGCCCACCGTCCGCCGACCACTGATCACCCGTTCACACTAGTTCCATGTTATCCAACTTTCTCATCCATTCCCTAAACACCAGGGGCAATTTGCAGAGGCCAATTAACCTACAAACGCACACATCTTTGGAATCCGAGAAGAAGCCGGCGCACCCGGAGGAGAGAACGTGCCAACTCCACACAGACATGGATCAGGATCAAACCGGGGTCACTGTCGCTGTGGGGCAGTAGCTCTACCCGCTACACCACTGTGCTGCCAGTATGTATTCTATGTGATATCTCTTTTAGCAGCTCTCAGACGTTGTTATTTATAACAAACTATAATATGAAAAGTCATGGGTCTGTCCCACTTAGGCGATTTTTCAACGTTGAAAATTTTTCGGTGACAATCGCGACAATTTTTGCAGTCGAAGGTCGACTTAGGTGTTGTCATAGCTGCGGTCGTAGGTTGTCGCCAGGTGTCATAGGTGAATTCTATTAAAATTAGTCCCTGGCAGTCGCCTAAATAGTCGACAAGTGGGACAGTCCCATAAGTTTCAATGTTAAATCCATAGCCTCCGAAAGAGGGAGAAATCATACAGAATACCATGATAAATCCAAACCAGCCGTTTCTTTTTTTCCACATGCTGGTGGTGCATATTTTCACAATATTTCACTTGCAAGAGAGGAGTGTGTACATACCCAGGCCATGTCTGGTTCGGTTCATAGAGAATGAGTAGAGTGGGCTCATAGTAACCGTAGAGGAACTGCATGTCGATCACATTCAGCAACTTTTCATCCAGCTCTCGAACGTCAATGATGTAACTGGGAAGGAAACTGGATTTCTGCCTGTGGGGAGAAAGAGTGCTGATAAGATTAGGGCATCAATTCCCTCTGCGTTAGCACGACATTGAAATATTATATAAACCCTCCAAACAAGACCTAATCTCAATCGCAGAGGAAATGAGTTAGCCAGTAAGATTTCAGTCGAACATTTACAGATCACACGTAATGTTGATTTACAAAAAATAAGAAAAAAAGGAATTAGAAATGTTCATATGGGACTGTGGGGAAAGAGACAATGCAGACTTGATCAGAGGCACAAGAGACAGCAGATGCTGGTGTCTGGAGCAACACCAATAGACAAATGGCCTCCTCCTGTGCCACAACATATTAGCTTATAGCAGTGTTACATTGCAGGGCATCATACACAATGGATATTATTCTTTAAATGCAATCCATTGCAAAGACACTATCATATTGTTTTAATTTCTCAAACTACCATCGCTAACCCGTGCCCTAAACCTTTGTAGTTTCCTTTGTTTATATTCAGCAATCTGATTTCAGATTGAACCAAATAACTTACAAAACTTTAAACATTTCACCACTCTTCTCTGAAGTTCCATTAATGAATTTGTTTTTCAGTGATTTTACACCTAGCGAGCTTTCCAGAAACCCATTTCTTAGACACTCCATGAACTCAGCCCCCAAACGATTCTGCTACTTTGTTTTGCCCAGTCTGCATGGAGATGGAATAATTCAGCAGGTCAGACAGTATCTCTGGAGAAAAGGGATAGGTGACGTTTCGTTGTCGAGACTCTTCGTCAGACCCTCGACCCGAAACCTTACCTATTCCTTTTCTCCAGAGATGCTGTCTGACCCGCCGAGTTACTCTAGCTTTTTGTGTCGATCTTCAGTTTAAACCAACATCTGCAGTTCCTTTCCTACACTTAAGATCTTGCACTACCTGTATTACCACTGATTTACCGATTTAACCATGCCCTATAAACATATCTCAGTTCCACCCAAATGAATTCGACTCGATTGCCAAGCTAGGATTCTTCCACTGCAGCCTTCGCCCCTCTCTTTTCCATTATCCTCTTCTATACAATAAATGCCTCGAAGATTTAATTTCTAACCCTTGGTCACTTTGCAAACAGGATTCTGCAATGGCTATTTGATTTAATCTAGTTTGTTCTACTTGAGCATGCTTTCATTTTCCTTGCAACAAATACTGTATTCAATCACACAGAAGTTGCATTTCAACAATATTGTGAAATCAATTCCTTCTTAATGCATTTTGTTTTCTTCGATGCAAAGACAATTTGTATTGGTGTCGGTTCATAGATACCTGTACTATCATCCGTTAATCTCACCAGCCATTTATAGTTGAATAGTATAACACACACCGAGCACTAACCCTTGAGGGGAAATGATTTTATGGAGGATCCCATGCAAGCATGGTCAATGCCGGGAGAAAGAAAATGTTGGAAGAAAATGAAAAGTTCCTTAAATATTTCACAAAGGCAGCAATAAAAACCTTACCCCTCCCCCATGACGCCATCCTGCTCATCACTTAAGGTGTCCCTCCGGAAAGGCAAGACTACCAGCTGTGTTCCGTAAATCAGCATGACTGCACAACGCCCATCTGGGTCCACTCGCACCAGGGGAATGTGAACATTTTGCACAAAACCATCCTGTCAAACAAGGCAAGAACAAAAATATAAGGCACTCATTCTGCAAATCCAACACAGAACAGAATCCAGCATGAAATGTGCTGCCAAATGGAACAGCTAAGACAGGATAAGCAGAAATGGTCAAATGATGATGGGAGCGTGTGGAATAGCTGGGCGAGTGGTCTATTTCTTTCATTTTAATCACATTCTGTGCAAGATGAATCTCTTAGTTGCAGTTTTGACACTGCTAATTCGATCCCAGTTTCCACAACATTTTTTCTGGGGATACCACCAGAATTTGACTATCTACTGCGTGGCAGAGTTCTTCTTGACACCCATTCGGGAACGGGTGTGTCCCTTGATCTACCATTCCCTCCTCTTCTTGGGTCCACTGATACCAGAACCGGACCTTGCATTATAATCCTTAATTAACTAATCCTTAGTTGACTCGCATATCTTGAAGGGCAGCGCAGTTGCGAACCTACTTGAGCCACTGCCTCACAGCGTCAGGGATGTGGGTTCGACCCTGATCTCGGGCGATGTCAATGTGGAGTTTGCACGTTCTCAGTCACCTAACCACTGTGCCCGGAACTGCTGGTGATGCCCTGTTTGCGGCTTCACCGTGACTGTGTGGGTTTCCTCTGGGTGCTCCAGGTTCCGCCCACATTTCCATGTTATATTTTTTCAATCAATCCCAAAGACATATAGGGTTGTAGGTTAATTGGCGTTGGTAAATGACCCTAGCATAGGGGAGTGCATGCGAAAGAGAACTAATATGCATGCATAGAACTAATGTGAACAGGTAATTTGAGAGGGTCAAAAACCTCAAATTCCTGGGCATGCATATTTCCGAAGATCTTTCCTGGACCCAGCACACTGATGCAATTATAAAGAAGGCACATCAGCGCCTCTACTTCCTGAGAAGACTATGGAGATTCGGTATGTCAGAGTTCTCTTTAACGTCTACAGGTGCACTGTAGAGAGCATACTGACTGGTTGTATCGTGGCCCGGTTCGGCAACTTGAATGTCCAGGAGCGGAAAAGACTACAAAAAGTTGTGACCACTGCCCAGTCCATCACCGGCTCTGACCTCCCCACCTTCGAAGGAATTTATCGGAGACGCGGCCTCAAAAAGGCAGCCAACATCATCAGAGACCCACACCATCCTGGCCACACTCATATAACCATTGCCATCGGGAAGAAGGTACAAGAGCCTGAAAACTGTAACGTCCAGGTTCAGGAACAGCTTCTACCCTACAGCCATCAGGCTATTAAACACGACAACAAATAAGCTCTGAACTACAACAGATTATTATTATTATTATTGCACTATATGTGTTTATTTATTGAGTATGTGTGCATGTGCACATATATTCTCTCCAGTTATGTACTATGTTTACATATTCTGTTGTGCTGCAGCAAGCGAGAATTTCATTGTCCTATCTGGGACATATGACAATAAAACACTCTTGACTGTTGGTCGGCGTGGACTCAGTGGGACAAAGGCCCTGTCCAAAGACAAAAGCAGATCAGGCAACATACAAGGATGCAGAGATCTGTGTTATGGAGTAGTTGTTTTCACGACTGATGTCCTACCTTTAACTCAGGCTCTTCAAAATAGTGTAGCGAGAGTGTTTTCAGATCGTGTGTCCCCGGATCATACTCAACCACAGACAGCTTTAAAATGAAAAACACCATTTGTCAGATACAAACACAGTTACTCTAGAGCACCCAATCGTGGTCTATCCTCTTATATCGGGATAGGATTTGCTTCACAGCGTGGTATTATGCCCAAATCACGATATTCACCCCTCTCCCTCTTTCACACACATATATGCACTGACCTTGGCATCCTTGAAACTGAGTAGGAGTGCGTCCCGTTTGGAGCCTGCAAGCTGCACACTGGCTATTGACATCACATTACCGAACAGTGAAAAAGACGCCACCTGCTCCAGCTTTTCTTTACGGCCTTTAACCTCTAGAGGAATCAATAGAAATCGCCTGTCATTTCCTCGAGCTAATCCAAGGTAACAGCATATTCACCCCTACTTTAACCATTTGTGTGGGGGGGGGGGGGGGGGGGGGGCTACTCCAGATGATCTCAAAGCTATCTCAGGCTACCCGCTGACGTCACATTAATATTTTCAACACTGTCCCAGTTTAAATACACATAGCCCACCATGGCTATATGGTGTTCACATACAGAGCCTATACAGGCTGGCACTGCTGCACTGATATCCTAATTGACTTCCAAGAACCAGTTTTGCATATGGATGATGTACAGAGATTAGTTTAACTCGGCATTTTGTTTGGCGTGGGCATTGTTTGATGAAGAGTTTGTTCCTGTGCTGCACTTTCCTATGTTCTCAGTGCTAGGTCCGACTCCTAGCCATTTTCCCCTTGAGAGTAATTATCCGGACAGGATTTTCCCTGCTTTTTGTAAAGGAGAAATGCCTGAGCAATCTTCTACGTCATCGGAGAGATGCCATGTTTGCAAAAATGACTGGAACAGCTTAGATGGAGGCACAGCTGGTTCTGGAGCACAATTCTTCAGTACTACAACCACAATGTAGTCTGTCTCGTTGCCCTTGCTGTGCACAGTGCTCTCAGCCACTCTTTGATAGCACACAGAGTGAATCAGATTTGCTGAAGATTGCAATTCTGGAGGGAGCTTTTCTGGCTCAACAAATGCCGACGTTTAAACCTCCTGCCATCCTCGAGGACGGGTATGTTCTTCGTCTCCTCCTCCTCCCACTAGCTCCCTAACTGTGCACCACCACTCACTACCATTCATGGCATGACATCTAAAATTAACATCTCAACAAAAGGCAGTATCTTTGAACCATCTTCCTTAATTACGTGCTGCGGTAGGTTTTAAACTCCAAACATTCTGATTTTGCACGAGTTCCCTTGGGTCACACCTCACATAGAAATTAACTGATTGATTTTCCTAATTTTCCAACGTGTCCAAAGAAAGGAGAATAGAGACATATATACTTGCAGGCAAATGGGACTAGCACAGATGGGTTATAGAGGTCAGCAGAGATGTGGTAGGGCATAGGGCCCATTTCTGTGGCTCGATGAGAATCGATAGATATCGACGGGAAAAAGGTCAGGCTTACCTGAAGGTTTGTCTCCTTTTACTGTGCTCTGCAAGTACAAAGAATAAAGAGGCATTGGTATTAATCCAAAGATTTAAATCAAAGCACTTTAGATGCTGAAAATCTCAAACAAAACAGCTAGAAATTCTAATTTCATCTTTTTTTGACAACACAGATGGCCATTCAGACCATGGTCAATGAATAACAAAAAATAAACAGCAGATGCTGGAAATCTGAGAAACAGAAATTGCTGGAAAAATTCAGCATATCAGGCAGCATCTGTGTAAATATTTCAGGATGAAGGCCTGCACCAGGATTACATCAGCTGTCAACGTTTTCCCAATGTCCCACTCTGCCATTTTTCTTTCTCTATATCTCTCTGACATTCTCAAAAAATGTCCCACAATCCGAGGTTCCCACTTGGTTTAGAATGTTCACTATTAACAAAGTGTATGCACTCAGATCCTTAAATGTGGCAGGCCAACTCAACATGGTGGTTTAAAAGGTAGAAAGTTTGCTTTTCCTACCGGATAATGAAAGGCATAGAGTGGATGTGGAAAGGATGCGTCCAGTAATGGGAGAGTCTCGGACCAGAGGGCACAGCCTCAGAATAAAAAGACGTACCTTCGAAGTGGAGATGAGGAGGAATTTCTTCAGCGAAAGGGCAGTGAATCTGTGTAATTTTACTTCGGAGTCACGTGAGTGACTACGTGAAGAACCCACCCAGCGCGCAGGCGCGGCATTACGTCAGCAGTGCAACAGCGGCAGCAGCTGGAGCCAGGCTCTCCAGCTGCAGCATAAAGACAAGACCTCAGGTAAGTGCCTTTTTTGTTACAGAGTCGCTCCAGAGAGAATCATGGCCTCTCGCAAGCGACCAGCCAGGAGGACTGCCTGCCCAACTCCACCCGAGGACGGGTCCATAGCGGGACGGCAGCCTCTCGCAGCGGAGGAGCCTTTTCAACGCTCCCGCTCACCCGACACCGAGCCGCCCCCAGTGCTGCAGATTTCAACGCCCCGCACAGGGAGGAAGGCGACACATAAAACCGACCGGCCGGTGTCCTCCGATGAATCGGAGGAACGGGAACACTCTCCCCCACCGAAAAGGGGAGACGCTCGGATCAGCTGCATGAGGCAGCTCCTAGAGCGAATGATAAACGAGGAGATGCGGCATCTCCCAGGAGGACGGGCTTTGGCCTCCTCCTCTCCACACCCTTCTGTACCCTCTATGTTCGAGGGCAGTAAGGGAGGCCAGGACTGGGCTGGCCTATCCCAAGGGCAGGCGGAGGATACCGTCAGCTTGCCGGGCGTGCCGGAAGAAGAGCTACTGGGTGTAGTGGGCCGATATGCGGCGCCCCCAACAACTGGGATGGTGTTGCCACCCAGAATGGCGGCCACTATAAACAGGCTGTCCAACAACCCGCTGCAGGACAAGGCTGTCCAGCAGGCCCTTGACAATTACATCGCGCCAGAAAATTGCGAGGCGCTGAGGGTCAAGACGGTCAATGGGCAGATCTGGAACCAGCTGGGGCAGCAAATCAGGGCTCAGGAAGTCAAAATGCAGCGAGTCCTGAAGCTCCACTCAGCAGCCGTCACCGCCTTTGCTCGGTCCGTTGGGGATGAAGACCTGACCATACCCCAGCAGGATGCCCTCGCACTGATGTGCAGCACCACCTATGAGCTAAATAACCTACGGCGGGACAACATCAGGCCTGCCCTCAACCCAACATATGCCGGCCTCTGTAAAGCTCCAGCGCCCGAACGACAGGCGCTGCTATTTGGTGCGGATCTGGCCAAAAGGCTGAAGGAGTTGGAAGAGGCGGCAAAACCAGTAGGCCTCATGAGGGCAGGGCCAGGACCGAGCAGGGTGAAGACACCCAGTTGGCCGCACGCCTCGGCAGCCACCAGCAGATACCGAGCTGGTGAAAGCCTGGTGACCGCCTCCCACTACCCCCAGAGCTCTTTTTTAGAGCGGGGCCCAGGGCGGAGCCGTGGGAAGATGCGCCGCCCCACCGCAGCACCAACACGGACAACCTTGGGCCAGACCCACCGAAAACGACCCCACAAGTGAACATGGAGGTAGGTGGGTCTGGTTCCTGTCAACATACACAGACAAAGGGTGTAGTATTAACAGGGGGACGTTTGAGGTTCTTCAAGCATGTTTGGTGCTCCCTTACTAACAATAAGTTTATACTCAACAGTATTAGTGGATACAAAATTGAGTTCAAACCAGGCGTAGAACCGCCAGTTCAGCACATGCCCCAAAGGGTGTTCCTTCCCTCGGCAGTTGAGAAGGTAGAAGGACAAGCTGAACTTGATCGGCTCGTGGCTAAAGGCATCATAGAAATGACCACACACGAGCCGCAAGAATTTGTATCAAATATTTTTCTCAAAACCAAAAAAGATGGTGGATGTCGCATTATTATTGATCTGACGTCACTTAATCAGTCTGTTGAGTATCAACATTTCAAAATGGAGACATTTGTCACTGCCAGACAACTGATCTCCAAGGGATACTACATGGCAAGCATAGATATCAAAGATGCTTACTATTTGGTACCCATTCATAAAGATTACTTTAAATATCTGAAATTTATCTGGAGGGGCCAGCTATGGCAGTACCGAGCTTTGCCCAATGGTTTAACGACAGCTCCCAGACTATTTACGAAAATTCTTAAAGTGGCCATGAAGAAATTGAGAGAACTAAAACATTTAGTTGTGGCCTATCTGGACGATGTTCTCATATTAGGAAGAACACGGGAACAAGCTGTCGCAGGAGTGTTAGCCACTAAACAACTCCTTGAAACTTTGGGTTTTATCCTTCACCCAGATAAATCAATATTGGAGCCTACTACTAACATGGATTACCTAGGCTTCACTATTGACACGATTCACATGACTGTCACTCTGCCCAGAGACAAAACAGTTTCACTCATTGAAGCTTGTAGCCATTTAATTGCTACACCGCAACCTAAAATACGGCATGTAGCCAGAGTTATTGGCTCTATAGTAGCAGCATTTCCGGCTGCCCAACATGGGCCCTTGCATTATCAAAATCTACAAAGAGCAAGGACTCATGCATTACGCCTTCATAGGGGGCATTATGATCGCAAAATGGATCTACCCGCTGAAGCCAAATCAGAACTTCAGTGGTGGGTTGACAATATTTGGCACAGTCACAGTCCTATCGCCGTAACCAATCCTAACATAACCATTGCAACGGATGCCAGTGCTTTAGGCTGGGGAGCTACTAACTCCATAGACAGCACAGGTGGCAGATGGACTAACTCAGAGGCATCGCTACTACAATCACTGGGCATTAACTTTTTGGAAATGCTCGCCGCCTTTTATGGGCTAAAAGCATATGCATCTGATATGCGGCACGTGCATGTTAGAATCATGATCGACAACACTACGGCAGTATCTTATATCCAGCACATGGGTGGCATTAAATCAGTATCATGCGACAAATTAACTGCTATAATCTGGCAATGGTGTGTCGAGAGACATATTTGGCTATCAGCTGCCTATTTACCAGGCAAGCTAAATTTAGTGGCGGACACCAGGTCACGAAAATTCAACGACAACATCGAATGGATGTTGGACCCAAAATTATTTGCTAAAATTGTCAAGCAATATGGTACGCCAGATATAGATTTGTTTGCGTCTAGGTTAAATCACCAACTACCCATGTATGTGGCTTGGGAACCAGACCCAGAGGCAGCAGCGGTAGATGCCTTCATGCTGGATTGGGGAAATTTCTTTTTCTATGCTTTCCCTCCCTTCTGCCTCATCAGTCGGGTACTCCAGAAAATTCAGGCAGACTCAGCCTCTGGCATTCTGGTCGTGCCCGACTGGCCTACCCAACCATGGTTCCCAATGTTCCACGACATGGTGGTAGAGACACCAATGGTCCTTCAACACCACCCCCAATTATTGACTCACCCGGTAACTGGCATTAGCCATCCATGCCACCAAAAATTGAAACTCCTGGTTTCCAGATTTTGAACAGGCCTTACCGGGGATTGGGGTTATCAGACAGAACAATCACCACCATGTCGGCATCCCTGCGAGTTTCCACCAAGAAACAGTACCTGACCTTCATCAGGAAATGGGAACAGTACTGTCTGGACGCAGGGACATCCTACAAGACGGCTTCGATCTCGGATGTGCTGGAGTTCCTGGCCCACCTGCACCATGATCTCAAGATGAGCTACAGTGCCATCAATACGGCTCGGAGCGCACTGTCCGCATACCTCATGCCGATAGAACAGCATAGTGTGGGATCCCACCCTCTGGTCATCAGACTTCTTAAGGGGATCTTTAATACCAAACCCCCTACACCTAGATACACCCACATGTGGGATGTGAGTGTAGTTCTGACACACCTTCGAGGTTGGCCTCCGGTGGGATCCCTGAGCCTGGAACAGTCCACTTATAAGACCCTCATGCTCATGGCGCTTGTCTCAGCTCAAAGGGTTCAGTCGCTCCATCAGCTAAATCTGAACTACATGGTGACCACCCCAGATACCATTACTTTCACCATGCCGGGGTTGGTAAAACAAAGTAGACCAGGTACATCAAGCTCCCCGTTGATCTTCCGGGCTTACCCTCCAGAACCTAGGCTGTGTGTGGTGACCCACCTTCATCATTATCTAGACACAACCCAAACGCTTAGAGGGAGAGAGAAAGCCTTATGGGTTAGCCACAGAAAGCCTTTTGGACGGGTTACCAGCCAGACATTATCCAGATGGTTGAAACAGGTCCTCAGCATGGCAGGGATTAACACAAATGTTTTTAAATCCCATTCAACCAGGGCAGCGTCCACCTCAGCGGCGGATAGGATGCAGGTTCCCCTAGACCACATCCTCAGAGCAGCGGGATGGTCAAGGGAATCGACATTCCAACGATTTTACAGAAAACCGCTGATGGAACAGGACGTCTTTGCGGATACCATTTTAGAAACCGCAAAGTTATGATTTAAAGCCCATGGGAGCTACTTTTTGTTATAGTTAATAAACATTTCTTTTATAACTAAACAAACTTGTTGGTCTTTAGCTACCACTTCCTCCCTCGATGATCTTTCGGCAGTGAGTGATATAACTGTTACACGGTTTGAAATCACAGACCTTTGAAGTCTTCACGTAGTCACTCACGTGACTCCGAAGTAAAATAGTAAGATTAAACGAGTACTTACCAGTACGAAGTTTGATCTGTATTTTATGAGGAGTTACGATGAGGGATTACGTGCCCTCCGCTCCCACCCTCATTATATAGATCAAATTCGGACTAATGTCTCGTTGGTCTTTACTATCTTTACTTCAACTAGTGTCTATCTGTGATTCCACACCGCTGCTTGGAAGTATGCCGCGCCTGCACGCTGGGTGGGTTCTTCACGTAATCCCTCATCGTAACTCCTCATAAAATACAGATCAAACTTCGTACTGGTAAGTACTCGTTTAATCTTACTATTAATTGCCACAGAAAGGCCAAGACAGGGACAAATGGAGGCAGGGAGGTATAGTGAAAGGAAACTCGATAGTTAGAGGGCAGACAGATTTTGTGACGCAAAGGAGATATCAGGACAGTATCAGGTGCCAGGGACAAGGTTGCATTTTAGATGTATTCCTCAGATTGTCCTGTGAGGTTGCATGGGTTGAAGTGAGAAATAAGGTGGAGAAAACTGATGGCATCATGTATTTTTATGTAATGTTGTCCCTTGTCTAGACCTTGAGTCCAAAATAAAGTTTATTATTATTGTCTTTCCACTGCCTGGTTAGCATTCAACAAAACACTTTTCACTGTACCTCAGTACACGTGACAATAAACTAAACTAATATACAGTTCTACACCACAACTTTCACTCTTCTCCTTTTTCTTTTTGTTTTCTACCTAGCGACCCCCGAAGGACAAATATGATGTCTATTGAAAATAGGAGCATACAGGGAATGGAGGGATATGGATCAATGTGCCAGGCAGATGACATTAATTTATCTTAGCATCATGTTTAACACAGACATTGTGGGCCGAAGCGCATGGTGCTGTACTGCTTTATATTCGATGTATATCTGTAACTCCCTTCATGAGGTCATCTGCTTTCAGTTTAACTGCTTGATTAAGCCATTCGAGGATATTGCATTAATTCCCTTGTCAGTAGGAAACATCTCGGGCAAAGTATAGAACAAATGATAGGCCTTTTAAAAAAAATCAATATTTTAAATGTTCATGCTAGCTCACCTCTGCATCGTGAATCAGTCTGTAAACCTGCAGCTGGGATGTCCCAGCCACCACCAGATTTCGCTCTGCATTGGAAAAAAAGCTGCAGTAGATGGCAAACTCGAGCCCCGACGGGGGATGCACCTGGCGATAGACTGCATACATACTGTCAATCCTGCAAACAAGCAAAATACCAGAACCATTACTGCGTGCTCTCAGTCCTGAATGACACCGGCTAAATCAAGTATTCCCAGCTCATTCAAATAACATATTTTGAACAGGTTGCACTATTGTCTGGTTTATTATCGTTGTGTATAACGAGGATCAGTGAAAAGCTTTCAGTGAAAAGACCATACATGATTACAATCAAGCCGTCCAAAGTGTTAAATTACACAAAAAAGGGCAAGGCGTTTCATGCAAGATAAAGTCCAATAAAGTACGATTAAAGATAGTTTGGAGGTGTCCAATGAGGTAGATGGAAGGTCAGGATACTCTCTAGTTGGTGAGAGAACAGTTCAGCTGCCTGGCAACTCACCTTCAGTTGCCTGGGAAGAAACTGTCACTGAATCTGGAGGTAATCTTGTGTCTCAGGCTTAAGCTTAATACTGTCATGAAACCATGTGAAGGACAATACACTTGTTATTTGACAAAGCAACCATTTCATGAGGTGCATCCCAATTTAATCCTGGCATCCGCTGATATTCTGAAAAGTTTTCTTATCAACTTTCTTGAAGTGTAAGTGGTCAGACACTTAATACTGAGACTATCAGTTTAACCAGAAACTAAATTAGTTCAGACCTCTTCAGTCAGAGGATGGTGAATCTGTGGAATTCAGTGCAACAGATGGCTGTGGAGGCCAAGTCAATGGGTGTTTGAGGCAGAGACGGACAGATTCTTGATTAGTAAAGGTGTCATGGGTTATGGGGAAAAGGCAGGAGAATGAGGTTGAGAGGGAAAAATAGATCAGCCATGATTGAATGGCAGAGAAGACTCGATTGGCCGAATGGTTTAATTCTGATCCCACGACATGAACTTACAGTATTAAGCAAAGCTGCAATAAATCCTCAACCATAATTACTACATCTCAACAACTGTTCTATTGAAATCTACATGACAAATGGGAAAGAGCAAACTCCATCACCTTCTCTCCAAAACCAAGGTCACCCCAACTTCAGTTATCGAGCGGCATACATTGCTCGCCCACATGCATGCTCAGCTCATCCAAATGACTACTTGGTCATCAACTGCTTGGGGAGTCAAGAATCAGAGGGCATATGTTTCAGGTGAGGGGAGGAAGCTTTAATGGGAACCCGAGGAGCAACTATATTTAAACACAAAAGGCGGTAGGTCTATGGAACAAGTTGCCAGATGATGGTAGTTGAGGGATTATCACCATGTTTCAAAAACATTTAGACAGGTACATTGATAGGATAGGTTTAGAAGGACATGCACCAAATGCACATTTGGCTGAAGAACGGTCTCAACCCAAAGTGTCACCCATTCCTTCTCTCCGGAGATGCTGCCTGTCCAGCTGAGTTACTCCAGCATTTTGTGTCTACTTATGCCAAATGCAGGCAGGCGAGACTAGTGCAAATAGGGCATGTTAGTCGGAGCTCATTTACCGAAGTATTCGAAAAAGGAGCTGCACAAGCATTTGTAAATCAAAGGTATGCTAACAAGATTCCATGTAAAACAGCCCACAATGAAGTTCCACGGTGGTGCAGTGAGAGAGTTGCTGCCTTACAGCGCCAGAGACCCGGGATCGATTCCGACTACGGGTGCTGTCTGTGTTTGTACGTTCTCCCTGTGACCTGCGTGGGTTTTCTCCAGGTGCTCCGGTTTCCTCATGCATTCCAAAGACGTACAGATTTATAGGTTATTTGGCTTGGCATAAATGTTAAATCGTCCCTAGTGTGTGTAGGATTGCTAGTCGGCACCGACTCGGTGGGCCAAAGGACCTGTTTCCGTGCAGCATCTCTAAACTAAAAAAAACCTAAACGTGGAAGACATTGAGAAACCAAAATCAGTTGCCAAATCTCAGGAGCCACCTCTGAGGCGGAGACTGGAGGTTTGTGAACCACTGGAGGTTTGTCCCCCTCCGTCCCCACCTCAATGAGTTCAGCGTCCACCACGACTTGGAGCTCTTCTACCGTCGCCTCCGCCTCACAGCGTTCTTCCATGGAAAGGAGTCCTCGCCCCCCCATTGATGACCCCTTTTCCTGTCTAACGCACCCCCTCTCGTGGAACCCCCCTCGTGGCCCTCCGGCTTTAGAACTCTTTATCCAAACTGCCGTCGCGACATCAACCGCCTCAACTTCTCCACTCCCCTGTCTCACTCCAATCTCTCCCCCCCCGAACGTACTGCCATCGACTCACTCCGCAACAACCCAGATTGGGTTATCAAACCAGCCGACAAGGGAGGTGCCGTGGTAGTCTGGCGCGTCGATCTCTACAAAGCTGAGGCCACGCGCCAACTCTCGGACACCTCCTCCTACTTACCCCTGGACCATGACCCCACTGACGAGCACCAGGCCACCATCTCTAGCACCATCACCGACTTCATCAACTCCCACGCCCTGCCCGACCGAGCCTCCAACCTCATCGTTCCCCAGCCCCGCACGGCTGAACACCTCCGCTCAGTCCGCAATAACCAATCTGATCCCCCGGTGGCTCAGCACTTCAACTCCCCCTCCCATTCCGCATCCGACCTCTCTGTCCTGGGTCTCCTCCATGGCCAGAGCGAGCAACATCGGAAATTGAAGG
Source organism: Leucoraja erinaceus (assembly GCF_028641065.1). Lineage (NCBI taxonomy): Eukaryota > Metazoa > Chordata > Chondrichthyes > Rajiformes > Rajidae > Leucoraja > Leucoraja erinaceus. The sequence continues at coordinate 132,500,899 of NC_073378.1, read as the reverse complement.
AACAGCACCTCATATTCTGCTTGGGGAGTCTGCATCCTACGGGCATGAACATTGAATTTTCCCAATTTTGTTAGCCCTTGCTGTCTCCTCCCCTTCCTCAGCCTTCGGGCTGTCTCCTCCCATCCCTCAGCCCTCAGGTTCCTCCGCCTCCTTTTTCCTTTCTTCTACCCCCACCCAGCCCCCCATCAGTCTGAAGAAGGGTTTCGGCCCGAAACGTTGCCTATTTCCTTCGCACCATAGATGCTGTTGCACCCGCTGAGTTTCTCCAGCATTTTTGTGTACCTGAGGCAGAGACAGTTCTTTTCCTTTCCCCCCCCCCCCCTTTTCCTCCCCCCCCTTTCCTCCCCCCTCCTCCCTCTCCCCCCCTAGTATACAAGATAATGATCGATACAATGGTATGATGCTCGATCATGATCACTTTGAAATCATGTAGAGCAGATCCTGATATGGAGCAGATGCAACTACAGTCATATAAGCTCCCCCCCATCCATGCCAATCATTGTCAACCACCCATCTCCTGCCTTCTCCATGTAACCCCTGACATGCGTTCTAATCAAGAATCTATCTATCTGTGCCTTAAACGTATCCATTAACTTAGCCTCCACAGCCCAGTGGCAAAGAATTCCACAGCTTCACCACCCTCTGACTAAAAAAATTCTTCCTCTTCTCCTTCTTAAAGGAACGTTGTTTAATTCTATTACCTCTAGTCCTAGACTCTCCTAGTGGAAACAACCTCGCCACATCCACTCTATCCAACCCTTTCACTATTCGATATGTTTCAATGAGGCCCTCCCTCATCCTAAACTCGCTGGAATTTTGATGTTTAGCTTGTGACTACAATGCTACAGTGCAGCGAACGGCTGCAAGCCATTTTATCTCCCCTTCTCATTCCCATGCTAATATTTCTGTCATTGGCCTCCTTCACTGCTTGAGTGAGCCCATACGCAAACTAGAAAACAGCACGTCAGATTTTGCTGCATAGCTAACAACCCAATGGTATGAACATTGTATTTCCAATTTCATGTAAAACGCCCCAACCCTTTCACCATTCTTCCCCTCCAATTCACACATTTCCACCACCTAGATTCAAGATTCACGAGAGTTTGTCATGTGTCCCAGATAGGACAATTAAATTCTTGCTTTGCTTCAGCACAACAGAATATAGTAGGCAAATACATCCCCCCCCCACCCCACCCCCCAAATCGCTCTCTCTCCTCTCCAATCTTAACTGTTGGGAGTTAATGCTGGACGTGGCCACTCAGGTTTAATGTGATCCAGGGGCCGACAGGTTGATGTGATGAAAAGAGTCAAGACAATAGAACATTGTCATAATGTCCCAGATAAAACAATGCAATTCTTACTTGCAGCAGCACAACAGAATATGTAAACGTACTGCGCTGTGAACAATATGATAAACGAAAAATAAATGTCAGAGTGTGTGTATATACACACACATATACATAAGTGCAAAAAAGACAAAACCAATGCCCCCGTCTATGTATTTCAGGTCCAAGATGCTGGAGAAACTCGCCATCTCTGGAGAGAAGGAATAGGCGACGTTTCGGCTCGAGACCCTTCTTCAGACTGATATCCATGTCCATGTCTGTAGATCCAGGAGCAGGGCAGGGCCTCTGTCTGTGGTGACCGAGCTGACCCTCACCATGCCGAGGGGAGGCCGGTTGCATGTCATGTCATCTTCTCCCCCCTCCCCCTCCGCCGCAAATGATCCCCACGCTGCATTCTCCCATCTCACTTACCAACAGGGCCTGCTACATTAAGCACACGCAGAGCGAGCCTTCCTTCATTCCTCCCCAACGGGGAGGGGAGGGGAGGGTGAGACGAGCGTGTTGGACGTTACTGGGAGCGCACCCACAGCGCCGCCATTACAAGAGCGCAGGCCGGGTTCTCGCGATGTCGACGGGCGGGGGAGGCCTCTCGCGCGTCGGCCGTTGTCGTGCCGCTGCGCGTGCGCGGCCATTCGGAGTTTGATTCGGAGGACTGCGGGTTTTTGTCACGTGGGCGGGGCCCTGGCGTTACGCTCTCGGTCACGTGGGCGTGTCGCTGGCACCAGGTGGGCGGGTCCCTGACGTCACGCGGTCTGTCCGTGGGCAGCGAAGATCTCTGGTGGGCAGGTCCCGAGCGTCACGTGAGCTTGTCCCTGACGTCACGTGGGCATGTCCCGAGCGTCACGTGGGCGGGCGGCCGTTGGCTTTTTGGCGGGAGCGCGGCGGCGAGACGTGGCCGGTCGCCAACACAGAAAAAGGGCTCTGCAAGGCATTTACAGTTTCAGCACGTAGATAGAAACAAAGCACAGGTTTTCAGTAGGTTACACAAAAAAGCTGGAGAAACTCAGCGGGTGCAGCAGCATCTATGGAGCGAAGGAAATAGGCAACGTTTCGGGCCGAAACCCTTCTTCAGACTGAAGAAGGGTTTAGAAACATAGAAACATAGAAATTAGGTGCAGGAGTAGGCCATTCGGCCCTTCGAGCCTGCACCGCCATTTAATATGATCATGGCTGATCATCCAACTCAGTTCAGCCCGAAACGTTGCCTATTTCCTTCGCTCCATAGATGCTGCTGCACCCGCTGAGTTTCTCCAGCTTTTTTGTGTAACCTTCGATTCTCCAGCATCTGCAGTTCCCTCTTAAACACAGGTTTTCAGTACATGCTCTTGCCAGTATGGGTCTTCTTTATTGTGCAAAAGTACACTGCGCATACCCACACATATTCACAAAACTGAAAAGATATAGGATATGTCACACGACACAAATCATTCCATCATGGTAACCAGTTTTAAAGTTACAGTTGTCATTATATGCACTACGGGCTACATCCGAAATATCGCTGCCGACGGCAGGACTACGTGCTGAGGGACGCACTGAAGCTTGGTGTAGCCAATGCCAAGTGGGGGGTGGCGACAGCCTATTGTAGGTATGTTACAAAACCTACCTGGATCGTCGTTGAGAATCTGTCCCAGCCCCGTGTGTGTGATTTTGCCGCTGTTTAGAGGGGGCGGGTTTAAAACGCGATTTTTACTAGGCTGTTGCAATCGAAAATGTTCAGCCTAGTAAATCATTAACGGAAAATCGCTGAAAGACCCCGTCGCAAAAGGTATTATTAGTTTTTATGGCCTTGTATAATAGTTATAGTAGTTTAAAAATCACTCTCTAAACCCGCGACCTCTCGCAGCCCCAGGGTTTTATAAAGCAAACAATTAAAGGTATTACCTTATTTTTACATTAAAAGGGGCTTCTTCAGAAGAATGAAAAAAAATGAAAAATGATTAATTTATTCGTCATTGTCAGTGTGCAGTACAGAGACAACGAAATGCATTAAGAACCCTGTATATAAAGTTTTCTATAGCGAATAGTTCATTTTGGGCTCTTTATATCCCGCAGTATTTTTCTGGGCATTTGAGGGCACAAATCCACTGCAATGTGCACGTTCTAAACCAGCGCGTTCACAGGAACCCACTAGAAAGCCGATTTAAATTGACTTTAATTTACAGCAATTGAACACTAAATTCCTTCCATTTGGCCTATAAATTGATGTAAATGAGATTTAAAAATCATGTTTTATTGTGAATTATTTGTGAATATTATTTGGACACTTAGGCTATTTAAAACTGTTAATCATTTATTAAGAAATGGATAGATGTTTAGATCTAGTAATTGAAGTTTGAAATTAGCTACAATTGGGTAACTAACTAATTATATGCTTTAATTTCAGGTCCTCCAAGTAAGATTATTTTATATTTGTTTCAGAATGGTTCAATCTATGATAACTGAAAATTTCATTCAGTTCTCTTAATTTTTAAGAAGGTTATGGGCTTTTGACTGTCCATGATCACAGCTTTTTTGTTATGTCCATAGAAAATCAATAGGGAACAAGATGCTAATTTCCGAGTATGAAAAATGGCCATAACTTTTTTATTACTTGAGATATGAAAGTGAAGTGAGGGGGGGGCGGGGGGCGGGATTAAATGCTGTTTACTCCTGCCTGTCGGAGGCGAACTTCCTCGGGCTGCCAGCTGCTGAATAACAAGTGACCGGACTTCCGTTCTTGGAAGTTTAAAAAAAATTTTGGCGGACAATTTAATCGCTGGACTAAAATAAAAAGCTACTTCTAATGCCATCAACGCCTACAACGGGACGGATCTGAAGTAGGGGACAAAACACTGGGTAAGTCGTTTATTTTACATATAAACTTATTTCTTTGGTTGACTTTAATCAAAATTTACTTGGCGAAAATGTGATTTTGGCCCCATACGAACCGGCAGTGTTTTTCGTGCCAATATGGGGTTCAAATTCACCGCAACCGCAACGTTCCAATCGATCGAGTTCCACAAAAACCCACTCGCAAGATTATTTAAATGCCCATCAATTTACAGGGAATTAAACATTAAATTCCTTCCATTTGACCTATAAATTCATGACAATGAGATTTTAAAATCGTTATATTTTGAATTATTGTATGAAAGTTATTTGGACACTTAGGCTATTTAAAAATGTTAACCTTTTCTTAAGAAATGGATAGATATTTAGATCTAGTAATTGAATTTAGATGAAACTGATGTATATGAATTTCTTGTTGGGTATTTACTATTTGTTTAAGCGTTTAACTTTATCATTTCTACCTTTTTTTTCTAAAAGTGCAAATAATAACCTTTCTGTTAATGCTGTTCAGTGTTTTTTTAAATTTACATTATAAACAGTTGTCTCCGAAGAAGAAATGCAAAATTGTCAATCCAAAAACCCAGACAGGCATAGCTAGAGTTCAACTTGAAGTGAAGTTCTCTGTCATGCCCGAGTCTAAGAGGGATCTTAAAAATGGACACATCTTGTACTTGTGAACCTCGTTTGGAAAAAGACTGTCTGAAACAGAGAAATCGTTGAGTTCACATTTCTCTTTGTCGGGTGCAGAAGGCTATTCATTTGGTACTGTTAAGTTAAGAGTGAAGACTCTCGTTAACAGGACTTTGATTAAGTTTAAAAAACTCACCAATCCCAAGGAACTTGGAGCATTTATGAAAATTTGTGATTAAACTTTTAAACCTCCAGAAGGCAGCCAACACATTTCTTTAGATGACACTAGACCAAGTGCAGACCCGTTGGGTCTGTTTCCCCAACACGTGTTTGCGGGGGGGGGCTGCGGCATCACACTCACACTAACCACCTCCCAAACACAGAGGGGGGGGGGAGGGAGAGAGGTGGGAGGTGGGGGGGGGGAAGATTGGGAGAGGGAGAGAGAAGAGGGGGGGGGGAGAGGGAGGAGGAGGGGAGGGGGGGGGGGGGGGGGGGGGGGGGGGGGGGGGGGGGGGAGAGAGGGGAGAGAGAGTGGGGGGGGAGAGAGAAAGGGTTGTGAGAGAGAGGGATGTGAGAGAGAGGGGAGATAGGACGGAGATAGTGGGAGCGGAGCGGAGATAGAGAGGAGGGAGAGAGAGTGAGGGAGAGGGAGAGAGAGGGGGGGGAAGAGAGAGAGTGAGGGGGGGGAGAGGGAGGGGGAGAGAGAGAGGGGGGAGAGTGGGGGGTGGTGGAAGTGGGAGGGGGGAGGGGAAGGGGGGAGGGGGAGAGGGGATGGGGGGTGGGGTGAGATAGGAGAAGTGGAAGAATGGGGAGAGAGGAGGGAGAGGTGTAGGGGGGGAGGGTGGAGAGAGGGTAGGGGAGAGAGGGGAAGGGGGTGGGGGGGGGGAGGGGGGAGAGGGGGAGAGAGGGAGGGGGAGGTGGAGGAAGCAGGGGGTGGGGAGGGAGGAGGAGGAGGGAGAGGGGGAGGGGATGGAGAGGAGAGGGGAAGGGGGGGGGGAGAGGGGAGGGTGGGGGGGAGGGGAGGGTGTGGGGGGGAGGGAGGGGGGGGAGGGGGAGGGAGAGAGGGAGAGAGGTGGGGGGAGGGAGGGAGGGGGGAGGAGAGAGAGGTAGGGAGGTGGTAGGTAGGGTGTGGTGGAAGTGGGAGAGAGGGGGTCCGGGTTTTTATTAGTCTATGTTTCTATGTAGTTTTTGTTATTTTTTTGTTGGGGGAGGGCAGGGGGGTGGGGGGGGGGTGGGGTGGGGGGGAGGGAGGGGGACACAAATCTCTCCCTGGGGAGGGACCTTTTCTTGGGGGTCTCCGTGGTCGTTGGGGGGGGAGAGGGAGCGGCCTCCAACAGGGGAGAGGGGTGGGGGACTCTGGGGGGGGAGAAAGAGGGAACCTCACCATCGCGGAGCTGGCCGAGTCCAGAGGGGGTGGAGCGGGGGGTGGAGCGCTGAGGCTGCCGGGGCCGACCTCGGGGAGTCGGGGGAGAGCGGGTCTGGGGGGGTGGGGGGGAGGGGGAGGGTCCTGGAGGGAGACCGCTTTTCAGGGTCTCGAACGGCGACTTCTCCGAAAACCCGAGTTGCGGGGTCGAAGAGCTCCTGGAGGAGGAGCGGGGGCTGACATCACCGCCCCGGGGCTTGGAATGGTTGCGGACCTCTGCGAGCGCACGCGGGGGCTCTAATACCAAGAGGTGTGCGAGGGCAGAGTGGGCGTGGCTTTAGGGGGGGAGAAGAGGGCATGGAGACAATCGCCATCGCCAGCGGGGGCTTTGGGGGGAGAGGTGCAGTGGGGGAGGAGGGAGTTGGGGTAGGGGAGAAAGGGGGAATGAATGGGGAGGGGGTTGGGGAGAGTAGGGAAGGGCAGAAAAACGGGGGGCGAGGGAGGGGGAGTGAGACAATTAAATGAGGAGAGGGATATGGAAAGGGGGGAGGAGGAGAGAGGAGAGGGGGAGAGAGGTGTGGCCCTCACTCCAGCTCCAGGCTCTGCTCCTGCACAGGCAGCAGCCTCCCCACCAGGCACTGGGCGGCGGACAGCCTCACCACCAGGCGCTGGGCGGGGATCGACCCGAGGACCCCGAGCGAGGAGGTGGACGGGCGTGGACCTCGAGCAAGTCTGCGGTGGGCGGGCTTCTGCAGAACTTTCTGGATATTTCTGAGCTCCATGGGCTCGCACACTCGGCGCTTTCTCCATCTCTCTGCGCCTTTAATCCACAGCAGCGGGGGGTAGGGGCCTGGAGGCAGGTGGGCCTGGATAGGTCGGCATGTTGGCATTGTGACGTAAAGCAGCTCGTGAGTCCGATTTAGATTTTTAAATGAGTGGTTGGGGGGGGGGGGGGTTTTATTTAAAAACGTATACATAAAAATGTCCAAATGTTTTGAGGAGTGAATGATTGAATGAATGTGAAAGTGAAACCGCTAGCGAAATGGGAAAAATCTCGGAGAATTTTGGAGTTGTTTTGGCATAGGAAAGAATCAAAGGCCGAATCTGGCGCGCGCGCGCCCACACACACACACACATACACACTGAATATATTGTTTTAATATACAGATAGATTCCATCATATAATTCCATTGTCAAATTGAGACAATGACAATAAATTTGAATACAATACAATACAATACATCACCTGGTGCTCAAGACCCTGAATCCTTCACATCAGCTGAAAGCAAAGTGCCCACATTTCGAGACACTGAGGACATGGCCGATGACAATCATCTCAAGCCTTAAAGAGAGAGCGAAACCAAATAGATTTAAAGGACAGAAAGATTTAGGGACTAAAAACCAAATTACGTGGCAAAACGTTTGCACGAGAGCTTGCTGAAACCAAGGCAGAGCTTGTGAGAGCGCGCGCGCACACACACACACACACGCACGCACGCACACACAAGCACACAGACAATTGCTGATGTTTCGTGGCAGTAAGAAAAAGAGGAAAACTGTTTCAATTCACCAGCACAGAAAAGTTCATGCAAATTTAAAGGACAGGGAAGAGGATGTGAGACGCCTCGAATTTGACAATCTTGTCCTCAAAGAAACAATCGAAACTCTGCAGGCTGCCAGGAGTGGGGGCGCCGTCCTGTATGGTATGGCTGCCCAGCCTGCAGCTGTCCGTCTTTTCATCTCTTTTTTTTATTTTTAGTTAGTTAAAGTGTTTTTGTGATGGAGTTCTAGTCTTTTTTTATGTGGGGGAAGGGGGAAACTATCTTTCAGGGTCCCTACCTGGTCGGAGAGGCAGCTTTTCTCCGGGCTGCACCGTCGACCCGTCCTCGCGGCCTACCAGTGGGCCTGGAGCGGCGTTTCCTGAGGGGACTGCCCAGAACCTCGGTTTCGGCGGCGGCACAGTGCTGGAGCGCTATTGAGGAGCGGGCGATGCCTTGCCCGGGTCGCCGCGCTGGAGCTCCGGTGAGCTGAAGACCGCTGAGTAAAACATCGCGGAGCTGCGGGTCTGCGGGTGGCGGCGCTGAACTTTTCACCGGAAGCCTGGGATCCTGCGACGAGATCGCCAGTAGTGGAGCTCTATCCAGCGCGGCCTTGTTGGCTTCAGAAGCCGCGGTCTCGAGTAATGAAGCGGCCGTTCCAGGTGTCCCAAGACGCTGAGAGGATGCTCCCGACGTCGGAGCACCATCACCCGGCGAGAACGGCCTGGAACATCGGGCCTCCGTAGCGGCGACTGCGGAGGCCTCAATAGGCCTGACTATGGGTGGACATGGGGATGGGACTGGACATAGTGCCTTCCCTCATAATGGGATGTTTTTTATGTTAAAGTTCTTTATTATTGTCATGTTTGTATTCTTTTTTTATGTGCTGCATTGGCAACAAGAATTTCACTACACCTAGGTGTATGTGACTAATAAAGGAACCTTTGAAACCTATTGTCAAGTCAAAGGTGGGCCAGAAAACTTACTCCTCAACAACAAGGATGCATGTGTTTGACTATATTGTAAACAAAACTCCCACAGCAAACATTCCAATCCTGATAAGCCAGTTCTGGAAGCGGAGTGGACTTCATCTGGATCATGTTCCTGGACGCAGTGCAGTTGAAGTTATGGCCCGAGAATTGGGAGCTATTGCTGAGTTGCAAACAGCAGAGATGATCCTAGCAACAAAGGGTTTGACTGTGGGTTTTGATGCAACCACCCAGGAAAGAGACCCACATTAACTGTGTGCACTTCACCAACACAGACAAATGTCTTTCTGCAGCAGTCGATGAATTGGCTGGTGGGACTGCTGAGGACTATGCACAACATATTTGCGAAACAGTTGACAATTTGTGTAAAACTTACACTTATTTCAATGAGCAAGCAGATTTTCAAGATACCAGGCAAAAGATAATCGACAATATTTTAAACACAATGAGTGACAGGTGTGCAGCTAATCATGCTGCTATTAGGATTGTGAGTAGTGAGTGGGGTAAATCTTTGAATGAGCTCTATTGCCACTTGCATCCTCTTGACTCCATTGCAACATCAGTTCGCTCAGCCCTCAAAATGCAGAAACAATCCAGAGGACAATTCTTGTTTGGGAAAGACTGTCTCACAGTAAATGCCATACTGCAGATGAGCAAACTTCGGTACAAAATGGAAAAGGGGACCCAAAAGGATTTGTTGCATTTTTGAATGACAGGAACATCCCCCGAGGTGTCCTCCCATGGTACCGTGGCAACAGATTGTATATACTTTACCATATTTGTGGCAAGCTCATAGAACATTATGATGACTTTGTTGCCCTGCTGAATAGCGGAACATCCTGTGGGGGGTTTGAAAAGCGCCATCCTCCATGACTTCACCCAGGCTGAAGCAAAAGTAGAACTTCAGATATTGGGCTCACTTAGCAAATATCTGACTGGGCCTTGGATGAAGCGCTTCTACACATCAAACCAGAATCAGATCAACCATGTTGATGGCATCAAAGTGGTTAAAGGGGTTATTGCTGCTCCAAAGGAAGCCACAGAAAATCCACCCAGGCAGATATTGGCAAAGGAAGATTTCTTCAGTGAGGAGGTACATCTTGACGCCACATTGACAAAACTTGGGGAGCTACCAGTACACCCACAGTTCAGTTCAAAGATGTGAAGCTGTCTTCAAGCTGTCATCACTGTCGGAGAGGCAGTATAGTAAATACTTTGAACTTTGTCCGCGAGCATTGCCACTTTCATTTCACTGCACATCCCGTATGTGTATGTGACAAATAAACTTGACTTGACTTGACTTGACTTGATGTAACTGAGAAACTGAAGGAGGAGACTGCATCAGCAAGTTCACACAACATTGATGCGGAGGAGACAATGGGGATGTTTAGCTCATCGAAACAGAAATCTCCCAATGCTACCACGTGTTATTTGTCATGTAGGATGCGGGCCTGCAAGAATAGAACAGTCAATTACCTTGATAATCTCGAGGAGCAACGTGGGGAGGAGGTGCTCTGTAAGGCAGTGACATGGGGGAGAGTGGAGAGGAACAGACGGAAAAAAAAACAGAAGGAATTGAGAGCAGAAATCATCAAGCGACAGAAAGGCAAGGAGCATGCTCGGGACACGAAAGAGAGGAAAAAACTAGGAAAAAAATTGAAAGAGACTGATTTAAACAGCTTTCGCAGAGATTATCCGAATTTGGACTACTCCAAATGTGATGATCTACAGCAGTGGTTCCCAACCTGTTTTAGTTCATGGCCCCCTTGGGCTCTTTAATTTTTCTGCAGCCCCCCCTGACATTATTAGCGGAAAGAAAGTGGCCCCCTTCATTGAACTTGTGGCCCCCTAAATCCCCAATTTTTTCTGTGGCCTGCCTGAAATTTGCCATGGCCCCAGGTTGGGAATCACTGATCTACAGGACATTCTTAATGGGGAAAGTAGTGGGCAGAAAGGCATGTCATGTGTGGTTTCAAGAGCAAACACTTGTAGTTTACAATGCCAAAATTGAAAAGTTGAGGAAAAACAAGGTGTACAGAGTTGCTTATTGGTTGCAATCTGACGAGTATGATGATGCTACTGATTTTGATATGCCAATGTACCAACTAGCAGCTGATCTTCTTGATAAAGACTTGGTCTTTTGCTAGAAATTGTAAATTATTTACCTATCTATAACGGACTTGCAGCATATAATACAATAATATTAAAGTTCTGATCTTGAGAACATCACATATTTGAATTTTCAAAGTAGTCTGGATGTTTATTATTATTTCTGTCACACAACAGTCAATTTTGTAATTAGCTACAATTAGGTAACTAACTAATTATATGCTTTAATTTCAGGTCATCCAAGTAAGGTTGTTTCATATTTGTTTCAGAATGCTTCAATCTATAATAACTGAAAATTTCATTCAGTTCTCTTAATTTTTAAGAATGTTATGGGCTTTTGACTGTCCTCGATCACATCTTTTGAGTTAAGTCAATGGAAAAGCAATAGGGAACAAGTATGAAAATGGCCATGACTTTTTAAATACTGAAGATAGGAAAGTGAATTAGGTGTCAAATTAAACTTCTTTTTATGCTATATCTGATGGAATAAATTGCAGACTTGATTTTTTAAATCTCAAAATGTTGTAACATTGCCAAATAAGGGAAGGGATTCCATGCTAGTGGGCCACATGAGTGACAAGGGTGTGAGGTAAAATTGTGGTTTGGGGAAACTGTATTGTATGTATGTTTAGCCTCCGAGAATGTCGGATGGATTTTTTTTGCACGGTTCAGGTATGGTGTAAGAAGGTACTGCTGATGCTAGTTTAAACCCAAGATAGACCCAAAAAGCTCAAGTAACTCAGCGGGACAGGCAGCATCTCTGAAGAGAAGGAATGGGTGACGTTTTGGGGGAGGGGGAGCAGGAGGGGAGCTGCGAGGTACCGAGGAGACACAAGTGAGAGCCTCATTTGTGAAGGAAGAGGGGAAACCCCGTTCCCTAAATTAGCTGCGTTCTTCCCACAGTTTTGTTTTAATGTGGAAAAATGTATGTTTGACTGAAGATGGACACAAAATGCTGGGGTAACTCAGCATGACAGGCAACATCTTTGGATAGAAGGAATGGGACTGATACAGATGGGGAGCCAGTGTGCAGAACACTATATTGAGATAGGAGGAAGAAGAGCACGGCAGAACACAATGGTGCTTGGGGAAACTAACGTTTGGGATAAGTTGACGTGACTGTTGAAACTGATCCTTCAAGTTCAAGTGTACATTTATTGTCACATGCACCAATTGGTACAGTGAAATTTGGGTTACCATACAGCCATACGAATAAAAAAGGAACACAACACACGATAGAATTTAACATAGACATCCCCACACAGCAGAATAAACGTTTTCCCACTGCGAGGGAAGGCAATAAAGTCCAGCCATCTTCCTCCTTGTTCACCAGTGGTCGGGAGCCCCGATGTTTCAGGCCCTCTTGCCGGGATAATCGAAACTCCGACGTCAGAACGGAGAACACTCTCAGCGGTTTGGAGTTCCGAATCGGCCACTTCCTACCGGAGACCGCGGCTCCCGAAGTCCACAGGCCGTGCTGGGCGGAGATTCACGCTGGCACCGTCGGCAAAGGGACCACCAGGACTCCGCGATGTTGAAGTCAGCGCCGGCCGCAGCTGGAAGCTCCGCACCACAGCTCCACAATGTTGAAGCAGCAGGCCCAACACTCCGGAGCTTCAACAAGCGATCCTCAGTAAGGCACTGCTCACTCCGCACCAATCCAGTTAGTAGGCCGCGAGGAGGGGGCGGAGATGCGACTCGGAGAATAGTCGCATCCTCGCCAGGAAGAGACTGAGAAACAGTTCCCCCTTTACCCTGCCCCTCTCCCCCACATAAAAAGACTAAGAAAACCTCCAAAACACTTTTAAACTGACTAAAAATAACAAAACAATGAAAAAAACAGACTGTAGGCAGAGGCTGCCTTCAAATGCCTTCAATCCATGCAGTTTGTTGAATGGAAGAACACACAACTGCCTTGTATTACATTGTTTATTAAAGTAGAGAAATAATATTACAAACTTTGAAATAGCAAACAGTAATAATCTAATGTAAATAACAAAAAACAACAACATATCTAGATAGATATGGCTCACATCATTTAAGGAAGGTTGTGCTTGCAATGAAAGCAGTGCTGAGTAGATTCCTTAGGTTGTCTCCTGAGATGAAGGCGTGGATGTAAAAAGAAAGATTTGCCTATACTCTTTGGAATATAGAAGAATTAGTGGTAAGCTCATTGAAAGACACATTTTTGAGGGAAATTGATAAGGTAGATGCTGAGGAAGATTGCGGTTAAGGAGCATCTTTTCAGAATAGGGATTGCCAATTTAAGAATATGAGGAATTTCTTCTCCCGCATTAAACAATAGGCGATCCCTATACTGAAAAGATGTTGGACTTTACTCTTTCCGAGACTTATGAAGGCAGTCATTAAATATATTCGACGGAAACTGACAAAACTGTGAAACTGCGAGGGAATCAAAAGGCATGGGGATGGAGCAGGGAGGTTATGTCAGCTGCAATTTTATAAACTGGTGCAGCAGGCTTAAGGTGAGAATTACCTCACTCCTTCGCCTCTTCCTTATAGTTTCAAGTAAATTAAACCTTCCCATATGATTAGAGAAGTAATTTTTTACCCCTCAATTAAGGCATCAGTTATGAAATTTACACTTTCTAAATCAGATGAGTAATCACCAACTTTTGAAATCATTTGCCCATATGGTCAGCTTAATTAATATGCTTACCTTGTGAAGGCGTTTTAGGTGTGGTTTTAGTTTGGAATGGTTGTTTAGATTATTTATTTGGGAATTTTTTAATTCTGTATTGTCATCTGAAGGCTTAGCATACAGGTTCTGTCTGTTGGTGAGTAATGCTGAGAAACATGCTAAAAGTATAATGGAAACTAAAAGCAGCATTATTTCTACTTCTTCATGAAATCAGATCAATTTATCAACCACATGCATCTCTCCTTGAAAAGGTGTTGATAGTTCTCCCACAATGTTGTCAGGCTAGAACTTTCCAAGCAATTTTAATGCCACTCATGAATGAAGGTATGTTCAAAGTCATAAGGACATAAGGAATAGGAGTTGAATTAGGCCATTCAGCCCATCAAGTCTACTCCGCCATTCAATCATGGCTGATCTATCTCTCCCTCCTAACCCCGCTCTCCTGCTTTCTCCCCATAACATCTGACACCCGTACTAATCAAGAATCTCTCTCTGCCTCAAAAATATCCACTGATTGGCCTCCACAGCCTTCTGTGGCAAAGAATTCCACAGATTCATCACCCTCTCTGACTAAATACATTTCTCTCCATCTCCTTCCTAATACAACGTCCTTTAATTCTGAGGCTATGACCTCCAGTCCTAGACTCTTCCATTAATGGAAACATCATCTCCATAACCACTCTATCCAGGCCTTTCACTATTCTGTATGTTTCAATGAGGACCCCTTCATTCTTCTAAACTCCAGCGAGTACAGGCCCAGTGCTGATAAACGCTCATCGTTGGTTAACCCTCTCATTCCTGGGATCATTCTTGTAAACCTCCTCTGGACCCTCTCCAGAGCCAGCACATCCTTCCTCAGCCATGGTGCCCAAAATTGCTCACAATATTCCAAATGAGGCCTTACTAGCGCCTTATAGAGCCTCAATATAACATCCGATTCAGATTCAGATTCAATTTAATTGTCATTGTCAGTGTACAGTACAGAGGCAACGAAATGCATGTAGCATCTCCCTTGAAGAGCGACATAGCAAACGATTTGAATAAATAATAATAAGTGTCCGGGGGGGGGTGGTGATTGGCAGTCACCGAGGTACGTTGTTGAGTAGAGTGACAGCCGCCGGAAAGAAGCTGTTCCTCGACTTGCTGGTTCGGCAACGGAGAGACCTGTAGCACCTCCCGGATGGTAGGAGGGTAAACAGTCCATGGTTGGGGTGAGAGCAGTCCTTGGCGATGCTGAGCGCCCTCCGCAGACAGCGCTTGCTTTGGACAGACTCAATGGAGGGGAGCGTGGAACCGGTGATGCGTTGGGCAATTTTCACCACCCTCTGCAATGCCTTCCGGTCGGAGACAGAGCAGTTGCCATACCATACTGTGATGCAGTTGGTAAGGATGCTCTCGATGGTGCAGCGGTAGAAGTTCACCAGGATCTGAGGAGACAGATGGACCTTCTTCAGTCTCCTCAGGAAGAAGAGACGCTGATGAGCCTTCTTGATCAGAGTAGAGGTATTGTGGGTCCAAGAGAGGTCATCGGAGATGTTGACTCCCAGGAACCTGAAGCTAGAAACACGTTCCACCTCCGTCCCGTTAATGTGGATGGGGGTGTGCGTGCCTGTTTTTGTATACAAGTCCTCTTGGAATAAATGCTGGCATTGAGTTTGCTTTCTTTACTACTGATTCGACTTGCAGATGAACTATTTGGGAATCCTGCACCAGCACTCTCAAGTCCCTTTTGCACCTCTGATTTCTGGAGGTTTAGTCTAAATCACTTTGCTGTGGTTCTTGTCTAATAGATAGACCAGATGTTCAAGGGCAAACTTCCTCCACTGAACAATGTTGTTAAAACGGATGGGTTTTAATTCGGGTTCTTTCATCATTATCACTACCGACTTTTTATTCCACCTTTATCGAATTAATTGTATTTTACTTCCTCAACAGTCTTTCGTACCACTTGTGAGACCACACAGATACTCAATTAAATGACTCCCCCAAAGTCAACCCTTCCATCAGTGGCAGTCTCCACTTGATGTTGAAATGACTCAAAGATATGAATGTTATCATTGTATTATGTAAACATGGTCAACCCACGTTAGCAGTAACATCACAGGATGTACCAATGTCTTGCACCACTTCACCAGCTTTGCTTTAACACAACGTTCCAACTAAGTCTCGCCTTCAGGAATCCAGTGTCAAGGGGTTCAATCTTTCCAACCCAGAGCCAAGCCTTACAGCTGAGTCAAGGCTGACATTTTGTCAAATGTTATTCAATTTTTAAAAGCAATGACAAATGGAAAATGTTTGGAATCATTTAACTCATTTACAAAATTATAATGTACCAAAATTACAGATTTGCCTCAGTTACTCACTGAATGCATTTGTTGGAGCAGATTGACTGTAATTTTACATATGTGTACTTGCATATGAAAAATCACAGCCAATCTAATTCAACAACATGTTTAGATCACCTTACCTTCATAACAAAAGTGGTGGATGATCTGTCATATATATGTTATCAGAGTTTAATTGACACATGGAGACGCAAGAAATGGCAGCTGCTGGAACGTTAATCGAAACTCAGTGATAGCGGAAATCTGTGGGTCAGGCAGCATCTGTGGAGGGAATGGACAGACATTTCTGGTTCAGACTGGAGAAGATGGAACTCAGTCTGAAGAAGAGTCCTGACCCAAATCGCCATCTGTCCATTCCCTCCACAGATGCTAACTGACCCACTGAGCTCCTCCAGCACTTTGTGTTTTGCTCAAATTTATTTACATTGTTTAAATTGTTGAATGATTTCTGCAAATTGACTTCTGCATCCATGACTGTACACCTTGCTGTTTCCTCCCTGACACATGCTGTGGTTCACCTCCTCTTACCTTGTTACTTCAACCATTCTCACTTTTCTGCCACACTCCACAATACCTCTGGATACCATCACCATACTTATTAACGTCGATTTTCATTTGCTACCACTTACTTCCCTATCTCTCTGATTTACCCATGTTAAATAGTATCAGACCCTGACCACTGTATCCAACTCCCTTAGTGTATGGTCTTCTCTGTCCACATTATTTATAAACCCCACGTTACACCTTTGGCAACACCAGTAAATTATATATCTATGTTTTAGTCTCTATTTCTTAATCATCTGTGCATATTGTAAACAATAGTAACCCAAGCACCATTAGAATGTAGATTTTTTGAGAGGATAACTTTTGTTTCAGTCAATGCAAAATCCTCTAATCGGTTTAATAAAGTCTTGGTGTTATTTATTTGTTTATTTCTTCCTTCATGAGGCCTCAAAATTGAAAGATGGGTGGCTTCTGGGGACCAAGCGTATCCTCACGTACCTCTTAAAATTGCAATATATTGGCTAGCCTGATCAAACATTTCTCAATAGATAACTTCCACCATCATCTTTTTAATTACAGCCCACTGTCCCGCAGTGAAGATTAAAATAAAGATCTGCATAAACTGCCCCAACAGAAAATATTCAGAGCAGAAAAATTGTGCTCTATCCAAATTGAATTTGCTCTTCATAGAGTGACAACAAAAGTAAAATGGCCCAGCCAACGAATAATCCCACATTTTGCAGAAGGAATAGAATCCAGGGATTTTTGCTCTTTGCTCGCAACATCTCTGGAAGCTAAAGGAAAAGAAAGAAGAAATTGTCATTCTTTTTTCCAGCAAGGTTATTTGTTCAATGGTCGAACATGATATGTTATTACATGATGAGCTGGCAGTGGAAAGAAAAATGTTCCCAATGTTGGGCGAGTCCAGAACCAGGGGCCGCAGTCTTAGAATAAAGGGGAGGCCATTTAAGACTGAGGTGAGAAAAAAACCTTTTCACCCAGAGAGTTGTGAATTTGTGAATTTCCCTGCTATAGAGGGCAGTGGAGGCCAAATCACTGGATGGATTTAAGTGAGAGTTAGATAGAGCTCCAGGGGCTGGTGGAATCAAGGGATATGGGGAGAAGGCAGGCACGGGTTTGGGGACGATCAGCCATGATCACAATGAATGGCGGTACTGGCTCGAAGGGCCGAATGGCCTCCTCCTGCACCTATTTTCTATGTATTCCCTGTTATCATTCCAATACAAGAATTGTTTGCACCTGGGCATGCTTCCTCGGATCACATCTTTTATCCCCTGTGTCTCATAGCTTTGACATCTTGTGAGTACCTTGCATTTTATAATTAAAGTCAATTAGCCAGCAATGCCTCAGTCCAACAGTGGGAAAAAATGTTGTGCACCCTTTCTGTTTCCCAGTTGGTTTGTAATTCTGCACTTTTCTGCACTGCCAGGCATGGCAGTGGAGCAGATATTATAGTGGTTTTTAAAAGGGTTTTAGGTAGGCACGTGCATTAGCAGGGAATGGCGGGATAGAGATAGCGTGCAGGCAGAGGGAATTAGTACAAGTCCACCACCGATTTTCCGGACCGTTTGGTTCCAGAGCCTTGCTGTATCATCTGTTTTGCCAGACCAACAGAGTTCACGGCCTTGGAGAGATGAGATACTCGCTCACAAAGTTGGCCGTGGAAGTCAGCTATGGGAATGGATCTGCTGGCTCTGGCTGGGCCGGAGTTCCAGAGCCCCAGCAGTAGGCTGCAAATTCGACCCGCCGATAGGCCACAGAAGTTGGCTACTGAAATGGATCTGCCGGTTCCGGTCGGGTCAGGGTTCCAGATCCACGCCCACAGGCGGCAAATTCGACCCGCTGGTCGGCACGGAAGTCACAATGAGATTGAGATCGGCCGCCTTACCCGGCCTAGGGCACCGCATTTTCGTGTTGACTTACTGCAAGAGCACTCTCGTAATTTTGTCCAAATTAAAGGAGGCATCAGTTGCCGGAATATCGGTGAAGGCCCTGCATAATTTGACATCATGTTTGGTAACCGTTAATACATAAAGATATACGCACCATATTTGCAAGAGCCACATATAGGAAGAACCCTGCTGCTAATGTGAAGATCCATTCTTGCACTTGTTCATCTGTCGCAACTCCTAATGATATGTAGAGTCCAATAAATGCAGTCAAGGCACTGCCAAAGTTCAAGATGATAGATTTCTTCACAGAAATTCCACAATGCAGCAGAACTGCAAAATCACCTAATGTACAAGACAAGAGAAAACCATCTCATTACTGTTATCAGGAGAGTCTAAGGAGTATCAATAACATTTCAATAGGCACATAGATATGCAGAGAATGGAGGAATATGGATCACATGCAGGTAGATGCGATTAATTTGGCCTCATGTTCAGCACAGACATTGTGAGCCTAAGGGCATATTCCTATGCTGCACTATTCAATGTTATGGCGTGAGATCACTAATGGTATAATCCTTTGGTCATTTTAATGGAATACCTAAGGATGTTAGAAAAGCAATGAAGTATTTTTCTTAGAGATTAATCGTGGAAGCAGGCCCTTCGGCCCATCTAGTCCACGCTAACCATCACTCACCCGTTCACACTAGTTCTATGTTATCCCACCTTTGCATCCATTCCCTACACACTAGGGGCACTTTACAGAGGCCAATTAACCTACACAAACCTGTGCGTCTTTAGGATGTGGGAGGAAAACCGGAGCAGATGGAGGAAATCCATGCGGTCACAGAAAGAAAGTGCAAACTCCACACACAATTGGCATCCAAGGTGAAGATCGAACTTGGGGATCTGGCGCTGCGAGGCAGCAGCTCTACCTGCTGCGCCACTGTGCTGTCCGATGCACTCGCATATTGACTATTCCATTTTTGGTATGACGATTCCAGAATGCTATTTCAGCTGTAACTGAGAACATGCTCCTTACTAGGTAACCCTAATAAAAAATAAATTGAACCTTACAAAGAGTACTTGAGTTTTTGTTTTAATTTCTCATGCTGAATCGTTTCTAAAAGAGCACATGATTATCCCCGCATATCCATTTCAATGTAACATTTAAATATGTGAATCACAAACAAAGGAGCCCAAAATAACTCTCTGGTGGAGGGTTTTCTGCATAGAAAAACCAAGTCAAATCAAATGGCTCTCATTGTTTGGGTATCATGTGGTGCAGGGTAAATGTATCCAATGCCATAATATAGCAGACTGCAGCAAATCAAGTACTAAGCAGCAAAATCAAATCTTACCCATTTCATGAGGGAGTTCGTGACATAAAACTGCAAGTGTTGTGGCAAGGCCAGATTTCCAGGAGACGGAGAAAGCTGCTCCTAAAGCCAGCCCATCTGCAAAGTTATGGATACCGTCGCCAATCACTATCATGTATGGCAGCACTCGCAAACCTGTAGGGAAAAGGAAGTTGAACATTCACTTTGTATGTTGTGTTACACTCGTCAAAACAAAATGTTCAGATATAACCTCATCAGTCTAAAGAAGGGTTTCGCCCCGAAATGTTACCTATTTCCTTCGCTCCATAGATGCAGCCTCACACGCTGAGTTTCTCCAGCATTTTTGCCTACCTTCGATTTTCCAGCATCTGCATTTCCTTCTTAAACGTTCAGATATACTTCCTCACTATTTTCTTCAATACAAATATTCTATCTTATTCTATTTATTTCCATTTCGTCACACAGAGGGCAATAAATCACTGTAATTCTCTACTCTGGAGGGCCTGGAGTTATTGAGATTTCAAAATAGAGATCAGTGGATGTTAAAGGAATCAAGGGATATGGGTATAACGCAGGAAAACGGCACCAAGGTAGTTTGATGGTGAAGCAGGGTCAAAGCATCCAGTAGTCTTCCACTACTTTAATGATGAAACTACGCTTGCAATCTCTCCAAAACATCTCTCCAATACAATTGCTAGTATTGTTTTGGAGAGATGCTATGGAGAACAATGTACTTGGTGGTTTGGGGTGAATTTAACGATGTCTACTGGTATTCTCAGTATTCGTTTGGAGGAATCTGTGGAGCTTCTAGGAGGAAGGAAAGTTTTTTCAACTTTGTTATCAAAGTCGAGTTGTTTCCTCATTATCTTCTCAAGGTTGGTTCAAAGTCTCACACAAAACAGTGTTCCATAAATTGAATTGAACTGAATTGAATACATTTTATTATCCGAGTATGTACACATACAAGGAATTTGCCTTGGTGCTCATATCTCACTGACCTCCTCTCCCCCTACCAACCCTCACGGTCCCTCAGATCCACATCAGCAGGTCTCCTCTACATCCACAAGTCCAACCTCCGCAGTTTTGGGGACAGAGCCTTCTCCAGGGCAGCTCCCAGGCTCTGGAACTCCCTCCCCCAACTGATCCGCAATTCCGTGTCCCTCACCATCTTCCAGTCCCGCCTCAAGACCCATCTCTTCACCTCTGCCTATCCTTAGCCCCACGTGCCGTCCCTTTTCATCTGTGCATTAATTGCCTCATACTGTGTTTTGTATTGAATTCTGTATTTACTTTGTGTACTAGTCATGTCTCGACTATTTATTTCATTCCCCTTACATGTTTTTCCTCTACCTGCTAAGGACACCTGTAAGGTGTCCTTGAGACTCTTGAAAGGCGCCCATAAATACAATTTATTATTATTACTATTATTATTATTAACAACCCAATATACAGTAGACAATTAAGAATAAAACATTATAATTTAAACATGTGAAGAATGAAATAAAATACCAGAGCAAAAGGAGGCTACAGACTTTTGGCAGTTGAGTAGAGCTACAGCTCGTGGAAAAAAGCTGTTTTTATGTCTGGCTGTGTTGGCTTTGACAGTCCGTAGTCACCTTTAAGTTTTTGGATATATTCAATGCTGGTATAGATTTTTGGACTATCAAGAATCAAGGGTTGAGGGGTACAGTCAGGAATGTGTAGTTGTGCCCAAGCTTAGATCTGCGATTAGAAGACTGTGTGCATTCACGCTGTCTATAACGCTCATGATTTTATACACCACAAAAAGATCACCCTTCAAGTCTCCTACACTCCAACGAACAAAGTCTCCCAGAATATTTGGTCCTACCCTAGTCAGATGCAACCCATCCCTCTTGTGTGGGTCACTGTTGCCCAAGAAGCAATCCCCATGATCCAAAAATCTGAATCCCTGCACCACCTTTATGCCATGCATTCAGTTGTCTTTCCTCCTATTCAAGTCGTCAAGTCAAGTCAAGAGAGTTTTACTGTCATGTGTCCCAGATAGGACCATGACATTCTTGCTTGCTGCAGCACAACAGAGTATTGTAAACAAAAATACAGAACAGTTCAGTTCAATATACACATAAATAAGCAGATAAAGTGCAATAGGCTGTTACAGTTCAGAGTCTGTTTGTTGACGAGTTTAATAGCCTGATGGCTGTGGGGAAGTAGCTGTTCCTGAACCATGTAATAGATTTCAGGCTCCTGTACCTTCTACCCGATGGTAGCGGAGAGATGAGTGTGTGGCCAGGATGGTGTGGGTCCTTGATGATGTTGGCTGCCTTTTTGAGGCAGTGACTGTGATAGATCCCTTCGACGGTGGGGAGGTCAGAGCCGATGATGGACTGGGCAATGGTCACAACTTTCTGCATCCTTTTCCTTGCCCTCACATGCGGCGCTAAGAATGGTGGTGGCCCAGAGATAACTACCTTCGAACCCCTGCAATTTAATTCATTCCGAATATTCACTGCAGGTCCTCATCCCCTTTTCTACCTATGTCATTTGTGCCAATGTGCGCTATGATTTCTGGCTGTTCACCCTCCTTGAGAATGTTCTGCACTCACTCAGACACGTCTTCAACCCTGCAACCAAGGGCATAACATAGAAACATAGAAAATAGGTGCAGGAGTGGGCCATTCGGCCCTTCGAGCTTCCACCGCCATTCAATATGATCATGGCTGATCATCCAACTCGGTATCCTGTTCCTGCCTTCTCTCCACACCCCCTGATCCCTTTAGCCACAAGGGCCACATCTAACTCCCTCTTAAATATAGCCAATGAACTGGCCTCAACTACCTTCTGCGGCAGAGAATTCCAGTGATTCACCACTCTCTGTGTGAAAAAGGTTTTCCTCATCTCGGTCCTAAAAGATTTCCCCCTTATCCTTAAACTGTGACCCCTTGTTCTGAACTTCCCCAACATCGGGAACAATCTTCCTGCATCTAGCCTGTCCAACCCCTTAAGAATTTTGTAAGTTTCTATAAGATCCCCCTCAATCTTCTAAATTCTAGCGAGTACAAACCGAGTCTATCCAGTCCTTCTTCATATGAAAGTCCTGACATCCCATGAATCAGTCTGGTGAACCTTCTCTGTACTCCCTCTATGGCAAGAATGTATTTCCTCAGATTAGGAGACCAAAACTGTACGCAATACTCCATGTGTGATCTCACCAAGGCACTGTACAACTGCAGTAGAACCTCCCTGCTCCTATACTCAAATCCTTTTGCTATGAATGCTAACATACCATTCGCCTTCTTCACTGCCTGCTGCACTTGCATGCCTACTTTTAATGACTGGTGTACCATGACACCCAGGTCTTGTTGCATCTCCACCTTTCCTAATCCGCCACCATTCAGATAATAATCTACTTTCCTGTTTTTGCCACCAAAGTGGATAACCTCACATTTATCCACATTATACTGCATCTGCCATGCATTTTCCCACTCACCCAGCCTATCCAAGTCACCTTGCAGCCTCCTAGCATCCTCCTCACAGCTAACACTGCCCCCCAGCTTCATGTCATCCGCAAACTTGGAGATGTTGCATTCAATTCCCTCGTCCAAATCATTAATATATATCGTAAATAGCTGGGGTCCCAGAACTGAGCCTTGCGGTACCCCACTAGTCACTGCCTGCCATTGTGAAAAGGACCCGTTCACTCCTACTCTTTGCTTCCTGTCTGCCAGCCAGTTCTCTATACACATCAATACTGAACCCCCAATACCGTGTGCTTTAAGTTTGTATACTAATTTCGCATGTGGGACCTTGTCGAATGCCTTCTGGAAGTTCAGATATAACACATCCACTGGTTCTCCCTTATCCACTCTACTAGTTACATCCTCGAAAAAGTCTATAAGATTCGTCAGACATGATTTACCTTTCATAAATCCATGCTGACTTTGTCCAATGATTTCACCACTTTCCAAATATGCTGCTATCCCATCTTTAATAACTGATTCTAGCAGTTTCCCCACTACCGATGTTAGACTAACTGGTCTGTAATTCCCCGTTTTCTCTCTCCCTTTTTAAAAAGTGGGGTTACATTAGCTACCCTCCAATCCTCAGGAACTACTCCAGAATCTAAAGAGTTTTGAAAAATTATCACTAATGCATCCACTATTTCTGGGGCTACTTCCTTAAGTACTCTGGGATGCAGCCTATCTGGCCCTGGGGATTTATCGGCCTTTAATCCATTCAATTTACCTAACACCACTTCCCGGCTAACCTGGATTTCACTCAGATCCCCCATCTCATTTGACCCCCGGTCCCCTGCTATTTCCGGCAGATTATTTATGTCTTCCTTAGTGAAGACAGAACCAAAGTAGTTATTCAATTGGTCTGCCATGTCCTTGTTTGTCCCCATGATCAATTTCACTGTTTCATGTTAGTGACTGCAAGGGACCTACATTTCTTTTAACTAATCTTTTCAATTGGTCTCTCCTTGTTCACATATCAATCCTTTTTCTCTGCAAGGGACCTACATTTGTTTTAACACTTTTTCTCTTCCCATTGCCTGTTAAAACACTCCCATTGCCTGTTAAAAACTGTTGAATTAATTACAGAATAGGGAGAATGAATGACTTTCAGTGCAGTAAATTTCACATCGTTTTCTTCAACAATTGATTATTTGTGAAAATGAGTGCAATATTCCGTGATCAATGTTAGATCAATCAATCAAAATTTCCTCTGCCTCAACATAAGTATATATAGATTAGCATCATAGAGTTATACAACACAGGAATAGGCCCTTCAGCTCAACATCCATGTCAATCAAGATGTTTACCCAAGATCTTGCCTGCATTTGATCCATGTCCCTCTAAATGTTTCCTGTTCATGTGCCCTTCTTAATGGATTTTAAATGTTGTTATTATATCTGCCTCAACTACTGCGTCTAGTAGCTCATATCTGCCATCCTCCATGTGAGAAAATTACCCCTCAGGTCCCTCTTAAATCATTCTCCCAGATTAAATCTATGCTATTGAGGGAGTGCAGCGTAGGTTTACAAAGTTAATTCCCGGGATGGCGGGACTGTCATATGCTGAGAGAATGGAGCGGCTGGGCTTGTACACTCTGGAATTTAGAAGGATGAGAGGATATCTCATTGAAACATATGATTATTAAGGGATTGGACACGCTAGAGGCAGGAAACATGTTCCCGATGTTGAGGGAGTCCAGAACCAGGGGCCACAGTTTAAAAATAAGGGGTAAGCCATTTAGAACGGAGATGAGGAAACACTCTTTCTCACAGAGAGTTGTGGTCTTTGGAATTCTCTGCCTCAGAGGGCGGTGGAGGCCGGTTCTCTGGATACTTTCCAGAGAGAGCTAGATAGGGCTCTTAAAGATAGCGGAGTCAGGGGATATGGGGAGAAGGCAGGAACGGGGTACAGATTGGGGATAATCAGCCATGATCACATTGAATAGCGTTGCAGGCTTGAAGGGCCGAATGGCCTCCTCCTGCACCTATTGTCTATAGTCTATGCCCTCAAGTTTTAGACTCCTTTGACCTTTTACCTATACCTCTCATGATTTCCTAAACCTCTATAAGGTCATCTCGCAGCCTCCGACGCTCCAGTAAAACATCCCGGCCTATCCACTCACAAGGTCATTAAGTGATAGGAGTAGAATTAGGCCATTCAAGTCTACTCTGCCATTCAATCATGCCTATCTATCTCCCTCCTAACCCCATTCTCATGCCTTCTCCCCATAACCCCTGACTCCCGTACTAATCTAGAAGCTACCTATCTCGGCCTTAAAAATAAGGTCTCTCCTTACAGCTCATGCTCTCCAGTCCTTGAAACACACTTGTTAATCTTTTCTGTTCCCTCTCCAGCTTAATGACGTCCTTTGTAATACCACCACATCAGCAGAGAAATTCCAGTAACATGGCTGTAAGGGGAAGGAAATTTAGACCAAGGCCCGCCCAATCCAACAAAATTACAATACATCCTTAGGGTAGATTTTGTCGGCAAACTAACCTTTCCTGGGACGTACACCTTCGAAGGACACTTCAGAGGACACCTAGGCATGGGTACAATAAAGTGGTGATTAATATCTGAAGCAAATCCAAGAATAGTCAGAGTCATACAGCATGGAAATGGCCTAACCCGTACAAGCTGGTCCATTTGCCCATGCCCAGTTCCTATCCATGTGCACAAGGGAGGTAAAGGGCCTGTCCCAAATAGGCGATTCTTTAAGCAACTGTGGCGACAGTCAATGTCGTGGTGTTACGCCGGAAATGCACCCGCCCCACGACAATGTCGACGACAAGCTACGTC
This sequence comes from Leucoraja erinaceus, assembly GCF_028641065.1. NCBI lineage: Eukaryota > Metazoa > Chordata > Chondrichthyes > Rajiformes > Rajidae > Leucoraja > Leucoraja erinaceus. Next base: position 132,475,038 of record NC_073378.1, on the reverse strand, counting down.
AACCAGCGACACAATTCCTCGCCACTTGGGGTGTCTGCCTGCGACCACACCCGCGACAACCTTTGACCAACCAGGCAACAACCTACGACACCCGAAGCCAACCTACCTGCACCAGCGACAAACTACGACAAGCTACGACCCTGTCGACGACAAATGAAGACAACTGAAGACTTCTCTTGAGGCCGGAGCTGTCGCTGGTTGAAGTGGGATGACGTAGGTTGTTGCCAATGGAATTTGCCGAGGTCATGACCCAGCAACAGCCAACGTCACCTGGCGTCATCCTGGCGACAACCTACAACAACCTACAACAGCACCTACGACAGGAGAAAACAGGCAACGTCAAGCCCACTGTTGGTGAGAGGTTTTGAATATTTCCAAATCCAGTGGCGACAACAAATAAGCAACGACACTTGAGGAGGCCGCTCAGGACAATACAGGCATCACACCACCACCATGTGGCGACAGCCTATTTTTCGGTTTCAAGGTTTCAAGGTCAGTTGATTGCCACATGTTGAAAATAAGGATTTTTCTGTTTGTGGTTCATTACATAGTTCTAATACGTAGAAATATGTATTTCTACATATGTCAGAAACTCCAGAACATTTCGTTCAGACCGTAAGGTCTGAATGACAATAAAGGAAATTCAATTCAATTCAATTCAACATAAAATAGATACCCTAGGATAGTGTTAGTGTGCGGGGATCACTGGTCGATGCGGATTCAATGGGCCGAAGGGCCTGCTCCTGCGTTGTATCCCAAAAACGAAAACTAAAAACTAAAAAAAACTCTCCAGTCCTGAAGGAGGTTGTTTATTTTTAAGGTAGACAAAAAAGCTGGAGAAACTCAGCGGGTGCAGCAGCATCTATGGAGCGAAAGAAATAGGCAACGTTTCGGGCCGAAACCCTTCTTGTTTATTTTTAATCCTGATTCTTGCACGACAAAGATGTCAGTGGCATTTACTGTATTGCCTGTAATCCTACTTGCATCCTGAATTGAGAGGCAATCTCATCAATGTCTGGAGTCACATCTTTTCAGATTTCCTTCCCTTAAGGAAGCCAGCAAACCAGATGGGTCAAACACTGATGCTCACTTTTCATTCCCTATTTATTCAGCTGCTGTTATCGAAGTTAAAGTCCTGTCCCCAGTTCCCCCATCCCCTCCCCCCCCCCTTCCCAGTTCTCTGACCAGTCTTAAGGGTCTGTCCCACTTAAAGTCGGTAGTGACTGACGAGCGACTGTCGCGGATGTCATCGTGTGTCTTCATCCGTCAGCACAGCTGTCTGGAACGCATGACGTCATTTGAATACCCAGTTTATGATATTTATGGTGATTTTCTAAAATGTTCCAGTTTCTTGAGTGGTGCTAGCAATTGGAAAACTGCAGATGTAATGCCTCTATTCAAAAAAGATAAACACAAAATGCTGGAGTAAAGCGGTGGAACAGGCACCATCTCTGGAGAGAACGAATGGATGATGTTTCGGGTCGAGACTCTTCTTCAGTCTGAAGAAGGGTCTCGACCCGTAACGTCACCCATTGCTTCTCTCCAGAGAAGCTGCCGGTCCCACTGAGTTACTCCAGCAATTTGTATCACTTATCTGGTTTGCTCTTCTATTTCTACCAACTGCACCCCTTCTCATGTCATTTGTTCGTCCAGCTGTAGGAGATACATTTGTCTTTTTAACCTCTTCCTTACCCACAATCCAGGGACCCAAGCAGTCATTGCAAGTGAAGCATCAATTCACTTTTGCACTTTCCGGTTTAGCATATTTTGGTGTTCACCACGTAGTTTTCTCTCCGAAACTCTGCAAATTTTTAAATCGTGCGCGCTTATATCCATGACGCGTAAAAGGCGGGCCGACTGCGTATGGGCAGCGTGCGGCGGCGCTTGGTGACGTAATCACGCATCACCACGCACTACACGTACGAGGTCAAGACGTCAGCGTGCGACCACAATACGTCCTCGTGTGTACGCGATACGTCACGCCAGAGACACGCGAAGATTTTGTGCCCTACAAAATCCTGGAGCGCCGCGCAATACCGCGCGCATCTCCATACCCCTCCGCGCTTCTCCATGCGACCGTCCCGCGCGGCCCACACGCTACCCGTGCATCTCAACGCGACAATGAGGTCGCGTAAATGGCGCGCAAATGACGGCGAAGTGGGACTTGCCCTTTACTGTCGCCAACTACATTTTATTTCTGTTTGCTTTGTTGTTACCATCTCCCAACTAACAATGATCTATGTGTAAGAAAGAACTGCAGATGCTGGTTTAAATCGAAGGTAGACACAAAATGTTGGAGTAAGTCAGCGGGTGAGGCAGCATCTATGGAGAGAAGGAATGGGCGACGTTTAGGGTCGAGACCCTTCTTCAGACTGATGTCCGGGGAGGGAGCTGGACAAAGATAGAATGTAGGCAGAGACAGTAAGACTAGTGGGAGAACTGGGAAGGGGATGGAGAGAGAAAGCAAGGACTATCTGAAGTTAGTGAAGTCAATGTTCATACCGCTGGGGTGTAAGCTACCCAAGTGAAATATGAGGTTCCTCCAATTTGCGCTGGGAGGAGGCCCAGGACCGAAAGGTCGGATTGGAAATGTGAGGAGGAGATGAAGTGCTGAGCCACCGGGAGATCAGGAAGCTTAAGACAGACTGAGCGGATGTGTTCAGCGAAACGATTGCCGAGCCTGCGCTTGACACCTGGAACAGCGGATACAGTAGATGAGGTTGGAGGGGGTGCAAGTGAACCTCTGCCTCACCTGGAAAGATTGTCGGGGTCCTTATATACAGTCGAGGGGGAAGGTAAAGGGACAGGTGTTGCATCTCCTGCGGTTGCAGGGGAAAGTACCTAGGGAGGGGGCGGTTTGGGTGGGAAGGGACGAGTTGCCTAGGGAGTTTCGGAGGGGTCGGTCTCTGCGGAAAGCAGAAAGGGGTGGAGATGGGAAGATGTGGCTAGTGCTGGGATCCCGTTGGAGGTGGCGAAAATGTCGGAGGATTATATGCCGTATGCGACGGCTGATGGGGTGGAAGGTGAGGACAAGAGGGACTCTGTCCTTGTTACGAACGGTAGAAGGGGGAGTAAGAGCGGAGCTGCGGGATATCGAGAAGACCCTAGTGAGAGTCTCATCTATAATGGAAGAGGGGAACCCCCGTTCCCTAAAGAATGAGGACATCTCGGATGTCCTAGTATGGAACACCTCATCCTGAGCTCAGTTGCGGCGTAGACGGAGGAATTGGGAATAGGGGATAGTCTTTACAGGAAGCAGGGTGGGAAGAAGTGTAGTCTTGATAGCTATGGGAGTCAGTATATTTGTAGTAAATGTCAGTCAATAGTCTGTTTCCTGCGATGGAGACGGTGAGAACAATGATCTATTCTACATTTTCCTTGATCTCCATTCTCTCTATCCAGTTTTCACACCTTACACTTCCTTATCTACACATTTCCTTATCTATGAACCTCCCACTCCCTGACATCAGTCTGAAGAAGGGTCTCGACCCAAAACCTCACCCGTTCCTTCTCTCCAGAGATTCTGCCTGAGTTTCTCCAGCATTTGGTGTCTATCCCCAGATCAATAGTCTAGTTCTTTAGATGCAGGTAATATGTGCCATCACTGGTTTAGTTTAGAGATGCAGCATTGAAACAGGCCCTTTGGTCCACCATGTCCATGCCGACCATCATTATCCATTCACGTTGTTCAATGTTATTCCAAATTTCGTATTCACTTCCTTCACACTAGGGGCATTTTTTTTTACAGAGATCTACAAACTTGCAAGTCTTTGGGATGTGGGAGGAAACTAGAGCACCATGGAGGAGACCCACGTGATCACAGGAGATCATGCAAACTCCACACAGGAAGCAACCGAGGTCAGGATCGAACCCAGGCGCTGAGAGGCAGCAGTTCCAGTGGCTGCACCACTGTGGTGCACAAAGTGGTGAAAGGAAGATTTCAACACGTAACCTTCTGACACATTTTTTACCCAATTTCTTAGCTGATCAAGGAGTAAAATTCACCCGAGAGAGAATAAGAGAAAGGGAGGCTGGGAAACTACACAGATAAAGCCTGGTTTCATGTGTAACACTTACCAATTCAACCTGTGATGCAGTCTGTTTGTTCTTCTGCTCGTTCTTCTGATTCTTTTTGAATGCTTGAATTGCCAACTCATGATCGCAATGGTGATGCTCCATTTCATCCTGTAGAAAATGTGCACGCTGCTATGATATTTTCCACTATAGGTTCCTTCTCCCTTCCCCTCCCCTCCCACCTGAAGCAAGTACTTGGCTGCCCTCTCACATAGCACGGACTCAACTGATGCATTCCCTAGTTATTAGGACGTTGTCCCACCCACTGGACATCAACAGAGAGAAAAGAGGGAATGAGGAAAAGATGCGAGACGTCCCTGAATATAATATGGCAATAACTGCCCTGGTGAATCATGAGAGAGAGAGAGAGTGCGAATAAGAAAGTAGGAAATACCCAGGAAAACTCTCCAGCTTCTCTCCGAACATCCGATGTTTACTCTTCAGATCCCAGATCAAGCTGAATCATTTCCACCCTGTATTTATAAGAAAGAACTGCAGATGCTGGAAAAATCGAAGGTAGACAAAAAACACTTAGTGGGTGAGGCAGCATCTATGGAGAGAAGGCATTGGTGACGTTTCGGGTCAAGACCCTTCTTCAATCTGAAGAAGGGTCTCGACCCGAAACGTCACCAATTCCTTCTCTCCATAGATGCTGCCTCACCCGCTGAGTTTCTCCAACATTTCTTGTCTACTTCCACCCTGTATGTAGTTTTGCCTTTCAGTAATGATCTGCGTCATATTAGTGATGTTGTAATGATGCTACTGAAGCAGTAAAATATGAGTTTAAGTTTAACCATCTAGAAATAGAAAGTGAACATAAAGCAGTCAATCTTTTTGCAAAAGCCCAGGTGGTCACAAATGTCCTTTGGGGAATGATACATTCTCAGCTCCATGTTAAGTCTACACCAATACTTGCAGCTATATTCTACAATGGCTTGGCAGGCGTTCAGGCGTGAGGAGCTGGCCTTGAAAAAATGGAAAGTGTTTTTTTTTTAAACTTCTTAAAGTGATTAAATAAAATGTACCTGATGGCAGTACACATCGTGCAAAGATATGGAAGAGTGGAAGTGTTGGTGAGGTTGTTTCTCTTTACTCAGTTTAAAAGTACTTTTAAAAAATAAAGCGACTTACATCATCTTTGATTAATATTCCAAATAGCTTTTCCATCACAAAGAATATATAGATGCCTCCAAGAACAGCCACCAGCTTCCAGATGTGAGTGGGTGCCGAGTGTTGAACACCATGGCCGTGAGAGTGTAAACCAAGAAACTGAAAGAAACAGGCAAAGAAAACATATCTTTAGAAAGAACAGGCCATTCAACCCATTAGGCCATTGTGTGTGTTTACCACTATCCTCTTTTGCCCTTCATTATCTAATTCCTTCAATTGCTACTTCACACTTCTCCTTTGGCCTTAAGGGCCTGTCCCACTTGGACGTCATTTACGTGCCACGCAGATGGCGCGCAAAGGTTTGGTATATCCCAAAATCCTGAGGCTCGCGCGTGGCCGCGCATCACTGCCTACGTCACCACGCATCATGCGCACATCACGTGTGCGGCATGAGGCATAAATGATGCAGCGTAAATTACGCGCAAATGACGCCCGTGGGACAGGCCCTTTCCCTTTCACTTATGCATTTAATGACAGTTCATTGAGGTAGAGTTGCACAATCTAGAGACTCACTGAGTAAAGACATTTCCAACAAACTCCCAATTACTGAAGACCATGGACTTGTTTTTTCTAGATGTGCATTTTTGACATAGAGGTGCCAGTCAGCATATTGTTCCTTGCTGTTGTGGCTGTGGCAGATCATCATCCTATAAGCTGCTTAAACTGTTTACGGGCCCGACTGTCTAACTCAATTGATATACCTTCATTATTTTAATTTTAGTAATCTTTTTGTAGCATTAAAACTTCTAAAAGTGTGAAATTCTTTTATTTTACCTTTTAGAGGTACTGGTACGCTGTACTGCCAAGTATTGCCAAAAAATAGCACTGTCGCTAATAATCTAAAGATTTATTTGTTAATAATCTAAACAAAACCGCAGCAATCTCATCTCTTGACTCTCAATAACCGGGGAGAGATCCCATCAAGCCCTGGGGGCCTATCGATTTTAATATTCTTTAAGCGCCCAAACACCTTGCCTTCTTTGATATCAACATGCCAGAGAATATCAGTATGCCCATGTATTATTTTACTGCATAGAACTGTACAGAAGGTGGACACAAAGTGCTGGAGTAACTCAGCGGGTCAAGAAAATAGGCAACGTTTCGGGTCGAGACCCTTCTTTAGACAGGAGAAAACCCATGGCCTCCTGAAAGTGCAACACAAATAGATAGAGTGAAAGTGTAAATAGATAGGAATGGTTAGGAGAGGTTTAATTTCCAATGCTCTCACCGTGGGTATAAGATGCAGCACAGCATCACCAGTGAGTGACCCCACAGCCAGACTTACAAATGCCTGTATGACATACTGGTAAGCAGTGGTACAGCTGGTGAACAGAACGACCACAATCCCAACCACTGCACAAAGGCTGACAAGCAACGTTGCAATTGATCCATAAATAAATCCTGGAAAATATGAATTTGGAAAATTAACAATTCACAAAGGTTAAAAGTGATTATTAGCACCTTTGAGAGTGTAATTCTCTCTTTCCAGGGTACTCTTTCCTGTCAAGGTATTCTTTTCTCTTTTTATTCAGTTTTTCCAACCTCGTATCACTTTACATCCCATCCAAGATGTTCCAAAACACTTTTTAGTGAGGCCGAGGTTCACCTGCACCTCTTCCAACCTCATCTACTACATCCGATTTTCCCAATGTGGCCTCCTGTACTAGTCTCGGCGAGACGAAGCATAAACCAGGTCTATGCATTCGGTCTTGGAGTACCGAATACTTGCATTCGGTATGCCATGGTCCACTGGATCTCCCGGTTGCTGAACATTTTAACTCCCAACAGTATGAACATTGAATTACCCAGTTTCAAGTTATAACACAATTACTACCCCCTCTTTCATACCTCGGTTGAGTATTGGAGCAAAAAGGTCCATCTACAGTTGTACAGGGCCCTAGTGAGACCACACCTGAAGTATTGTGTGCAGTTTTGGTCTCCAAATTTGAGGAAAGACATTCTTGCTATTGAGGGTGTGCAGTGTAGGCTCACAAGGTTAATTCCCGGGATGGCGGGACTGTCATATGCTGAGAGAATGGAGCGGCTGGGCTTGTACACTCTGGAGTTTAGAAGGATGAGAGGGAATCTTATTGAAACATATAAGATTATTAAGGGTTTGGACACTCTAGAGGCAGGAAACATGTTCCCGATGTTGGGGGAGTCCAGAACCAGGGGCCTCAGTTTACGAATAAGGGGTAAGCCATTTAGAACGGAGATGAGGAAACACTTTTTCACACAGCGAGTTGCGAGTCTGTGGAATTCTCTGCCTGTGGAGGCCGGTTCTCTGGATGTTTTCAAGGGAGAGCTAGATAGGGCTCTTAACGATAGCAGAGTCAGGAGATATGGGGAGAGGCAGGAACGTGTGTACTGGTTTGGGGATAATCACCATTGAATGGCGGTGTTGGCTCGAAGAGCCGAATGGCCTACTCCTGCACCTATTATCTTTTGTCTATTGTCAACTTTATCCCCCCCTCTTTCCTCATCCCTCTCCCCGGCTTTACAGTTCACTCCTTATCTGCCACCCGTTTGTCTCTCGTCTTTGTCGCTTATTCCGTTAACACCCAATTCTTAAAAAGACTTGGGGTAACTCAGCAGGTCTAGCAGCATCTCTGAAGGATGAGAATAGGTGACGTTTTGGATGGAGATTCTTCTTCAGACTGATTGTAGTAAGGTGGAGAAGGTCTGAAACATCGTCTCTTCATGTCCTGCAGAGATGCTGCCTGTCTCACTGAGTTACTCCAGCACTGTGCCTTTTTTGTGAACCAGCATCTGCAGCCTCTTGTGTCAACATAAAACTGTCTTGATGAAGCAATAAGCAGAGAGGGCCCTCATCCTATTGTTTGGAAATGATAGTCATAGAGTCAAACAAAAGAGAAACAAGCCTTTCGGCTCAACCTGACCATACCAACCGAGATGCCCCATCTAAGCTACGACTGTTTGCCCACGTTTGGTCCATATCCCTTTCTTATCCATGTATCTGAGCAAATATTATCATGGAATCTCCATCAGAGAGTGCTACAGCATCTTAGTTTTAAGCATCTCATCTCTTCAGAAAAATGGCATCTCGAACAATGCAGAACTCCATAAGTATTGAATTAGATTACATGCTTTGGGATCTAAAGCAAGACTTGACCCAAACTCTCTAAACCTGAGTCATTGGTCACACCAAGATGTCTATCACATACACATGTGACATTGATGAGAAAAGTTACAGTCATTTGCTGGAGGGCTTACTTTCAGCAGTGGTCAGCTGAAACTGCTGCTGGTCTGTGCCTGGGTGTGTTCTGGTGCAGGCTCCACTCACAAGTTGCTGGATTAATGCAGGGCTCAGCTGAACAAAATCACTCTGGGAAATCATGCCGTTGGCTGCAATCTGATGGATGATCATTATTTCACTGGAGCTAAAACATTTCTACAGAGCGAAAAGGGAAAAGAAGAGAACCCTGCTGTTAGACATTTCAATCAACATTCTAAATAAAACTTAGAGGCACAAGGGCCTAGTAGCGTTGCTGCTACAATTAGGAAATAATGAAGCACAGCATTAATTTAGCAATTTTGCTCCTTATTGTAGATTCATTACCAGAATACACGTGTGTGTGCTCTTCATCCACTCAAACAACTATTTTAGCGGAAGACATTAGAATCAGGTAGCATCTTTGTAGAGTAATGGAGAGAGACAGGCCCCTTCTTCAGAATGAAAAAGTGTCTCTACTCTAACCATTATTAGCCCATTTCATCCACAGATTCTACCTGACCTGCTCAGTTCCTCCAGCAGTTTGTTTTTTTTACTCACAATTTCAGCATCTGCACTCTCGTGTGTATCCAATTCTTTTATTCCCTTTGAATGTATCAAGTCAAGTCAAGTCAAGTTTATTTGTCACATGCACATACGAGATGTGCAGTGAAAGAATATCAGTTTGATTATTCTTGAATATAGAAGTATGGAGGTCATGTTGCAGTTGTACTGAGTATAGAAGTTGGGAGGTCATGTTGCAGTTGTATAAGACATTGGTGAGGCCGCATTTAGAGTATTGCGTTCAGACCTGGGCACCATGTTATAGGAGAGATGCTGTCAAGCTGGAAAGGGTACAGAGAAGATTTACAAGTTTGTTGCCAGGGCTAGAGGGCCTGAGCTATTGGCAGAGGTTGGGTAGGCTGGGACCCTATTCCTTGGAGTGCAGGAGGGTGAGGGATAATCTTATTGAGGTGTAAAAAATCATGGGAGGATTGGGTAACCGCACAGGGTCTCTTGCCCAGAGAAGGGGAATCAAGGATGACATAGGTTCAAGGTGAAGGGGGAAAGATTTAATAGGAATCTGAGAGGTAACTTTTTCATACAAAGGGTGTTGGATGTATGGAACAAGCTGCCAGAGGAGGTAGTTGAGGCTGAACATTTAAGAAGCTTTTAGACAGGTACATGGATAGGACAGATTTGGGGGGATATGGATCAAGCGCACGCAAGTGGGACGTGTAGCTGGTGCATGCTGGCCGGTGTGGGCAAGTTGGGTCAAAGGGCCTGTTTCCACATTGTATGACGGGCCTGTTTCCACATTGTATCACCCTATGACGGGCCTGTTTCCAGGCTGTATCCCTCTATGACTATGGCTCAAGTTCAAGTTCAAGTTTACATTTATTGTCACATGCACCAATTGCTACAGTGAAATTTGGGTTACCATACAGCAGGCACGTGCCGTCAGGGTGGGAAAGGTAGGCACTGCCTACCCTGACTAAAATTATAAAATGGTAATTACTAAATATAAATAGTAACGGCATGGGAGAATTATGCCTATCTAAGAGACCGATCTCTTAGGTAGGCATAATTCTCCGTGCCTTTCATCCGCAGCACTTGTAACCCTTGAAGGTCTGTGCAGCCCACGTGCCGTCAGCGCTGCCTGAAGCTGTCAATTTCAAGCGGGGCTGAAGGCAGCTAAAATTCTATTTCAGCGCTGGTTTCTTGGCGGGGTTTTCAAATATGGATTGTCATTATTTTAAGTGTATCTTAGGAAACAAAGAGAGAAGAATGGAGTTCGTGTACCGATAATGTGGTAAGTACATTTTGTGTTTATGTTTTTAAATACCATATTTCCTGGGGTGTGGGGGTGGGGGACAGAGTTCCTTTCACTGATCCTTAAATTCCGACAGCGATTGAGGTTACTCGGCTGTGGGAGTTTAAGGATTTGCGGGAAGCGGCTGACATGAGCGAGCGGCAGGTGAGAGATGTTCAGACGGAGAGCACTGCCAGAGGTGAGCGGGCCGGCAGAAGGCACTGAAGTGGCGGCCTGTTCTGCTGTCGGCTCCCGGCGGCCGCTCGCAGCCACCCAAGCTGCTTCTATCCCCGGCTGCAACGTGGTTGCTCCGCACCCGAAGCGCCACGGCAGCGGTGAGTGGGTGAGTTACTGGCATTATCCCCGACTCCCTCCTTCTCAACACTCCTGCCCTCCCCGCAACTTTACGCCTGGCACAGACTCTCTTGAAAGGAACTCTCCCCCCAATTGGTCCCTTGAACACCACCGCCAGTTTAAATTCCATTTGGAATATTTTGGAGGACCAAGAACCAAGAACAAGTGTTGTCATTCAATTAGATGACAACTGATTCAACTTTTCCCTATGCTCCCGTTTTTCCCACCATCTCTCCACCTGCCATCATCCTTCACCCCCCCACCCATTCAGTAATTCAGAATAAAGGAGACTTGGAAGCATTGGGCAAATTGAATTGTTACTGCCTTTATTTTTATATTTTACGGAGAGAACAATCTGCGCATGTGCGTTTATGTTTTTTTTTAAAGCCGGCTGACTGCCTACCTTGAGTAATTACTCACGGCACGTGCCTGCCATACAGCCGTACGAATAAAAAAAGAACACAACACACGATAGAATTTAACATAAACATCCCCACACAGCGGAATCAACGTTTCCCACTGTGAGGGAAGGCACCAAAGTTCAGACAGCTTCCTTGCTCTTTGTTGTTCACCCGCGGTCGGGGTTCTTATTTTCTGATTCTGTTTGTCCTGACATTAATTTCAGTTATTTCTGTAGAGCTGAACTATATATGGCACCCACTCGTTTTGGTTCTCCAAATAAGATAAAAGCTTTAGCAAATATTTCTGCCCGAAATACTCTTCCTCTTCAATCTACAAAACCACATTATAGTACAGCGGTGCCCTCTGGTGGTCAGATATTGGTTCTTTGAGTTTAAGAAGGAACTGCAGATGCTGGAAAATCGAAGGTAGACAAAAGTGCTGGAGGAACTCAGCGGGTGCAGCAGCATCTACGGACCTTCGCTCCATAGATGCTGCTGCACCCGCTGAGTTTCTCCAGCACTTTTGTCTACCGTTGGTTCTTTGGGTTCCAGGTAGATAGACATACGGATATAGAGGGATAGGGATGATGTGCAGGCAGAGGAGAATAATTTAGCTTGCCATCATGTTTGGCAAGGACATCATGGACCTGTACCAATGCTACACTGTTTTATATTCTGTATAGATCCTAACTCAACTTTACCTGACTCAACTACCAGGTTATTAAAATGTTAAACATTTTGGGCAGTGAACATCTCCCACTTGAACCAAGTACGCCTGAAATCATTTATCTATGAAATCATTTCACGCAGGGAAATAAAAAATAAAATAAATGCTGGAAGAACTCAGCAAGTCAGGCAGCATCTGTGGAGAGAGGAATAGAATTAACAGTTCAGGAAGGATTCTGATGAAAAAACCATCAACGTGAAACGTTCACTGCTATTCCCAGCTGTTATGTTGAGACGGAACCATCCTTCTGCAACCAGAGCAGTCCTGAAGTACTATCTACTGTACCTCATCGGAGATCCTCAGACTATCTTTGATCGGACTTTACTGGCTTTACCTTGCACTCAGTGTTATTTCCTTATCATGTATCTGATATATCCTGTCTTTACACATCCCTCCCTCCAGCTTTACATTTCACTCCTCCTCTCTGCTTACCTGACACACTTTCGTCACCATTTTACCTCTGATCTTTGTCACTAATTCCATCCATCTGGCAAAGCCCTATCCCCCCTACCCCCCCCCCCCCCCCCCCCCCCCCCCCCCCCCCCCTCTTTACCTATATCCACCTTTCACTTGCCTGGCTTTATCCTGCACCTTCCCCCCACCTCTCTTTTCTAGCTTTCTCATCTTACCTCCACCAGTCTGAAGAAGGATCCCAACCTAAAGCTCCATCTGTCCATTCCCTCCACATATGTTGCCTGACCCACTGAGTTGCCCCAACACTTTGTGTTTGTGCTTCCTTTCAACTAATTGCCTTTCTAATGCTTGCTGTGCCTGCCTGATTACACGTGTTTCAGTAACCAGTGCACACAGACCCCTCTGCATATCATTTTGCACTATTTAAAAAGGCAATTTTTTTTTGCCCCTGCCAAACAATTAACTTCACACTTTTCATTTTAATTTCTACTTACACCAGCTCGTAAGTACAGTAGTCTGCATTGATTGTAATTTCTACATGTGGAAACCAAGGAAGAGTTGTTGTGTTGTGAACACATTGGAAATCCTGCCCTAGGTTTCATCGCTTGAACCCAGGGGTAGTGAAACCAATTGCAACAGCCTTTATTGACTTGGCTCAGGGACCATACCACTGGAACTTGATCATTCCACATTGTGAAACCAGTTGAGCCAGGGGTTTCCCTGATAAGCCTGGTTTCAATAGGACGTGATATCATATCATGGAACCCTGATGCAGCGCAGGCTGGATGTCCTGAGGGTCGGTCAGTAACAATTGATAAAAGAGAATTGCTGTAAGGTGTGTAACATTACCATGTTCCAGGTAGTATTCTCCTTCTCCTCCGGGTTATGATTTGCCAGCCGATGGGAACTATGGTCAAGCTCTTCCTCGTGTTCATGACCTTGTTCACTCTCACTCTCTTGCCCGTGACCTTCACTATGCTCGTGGTCTGGATCTTCATGGTTATCATGAGCTAAACCAATTTTACTCATCAAGTCTTCAAGTTCTGAAAATGAAAGGAGGAAGCCTTGGCATTTATGTAGTTCCACCGTCCACCACTTGATTCAGAATTCCTGTTCCTCCCACCAAGCCCACACTGTGAAATTTTCCCCATCCCCACAAATGTACAAAACAATTCCAATTGTTCTTTGGTAAACTAGACCATGATAATGCAAGACAAAGTAAACAAGTTTCAGCCCGAAATGTTGTCAATTTCCTTCGCTCCATAGATGCTGCCGCTAAGGGTTTCAGCCCGAAACGTTGCCTGTTTCCTCTGCTCTATAGATGCTGCCGCTTTAAGGGTTACGGCCCGAAATGTTGCCCATTTCCTTCGATGTTGCTGCACCCGCAGAGTTTCTCCAGCACTTTTGTCTACCTTCAATTTTCCAGCATCTGCATTTCCTTTTTAAACAAGTAATCAGTCCAACCTTGGTAATGCAATGCCCATAGTGGTTTGGTGCTGTGGTATGGTAGTGTTTAGTGTTATGCTGGATGGTTCAGGAGCCAAATGATTGCTGGGAAGAAGCTACTCAAGGAGGTCATGGATCTCAGCCTCGTGTAAGTTCTACTGGAAAGAGAATGTGACCAGGGTGGTATGGGTCTTAGATGATTTCCGTTGCTTTTGTGAAGTAGCACCTCCTGTAGATTCCTTTGACAGTGGGGAAGTCAGTTACTGCAATGGACCAGGCAATGTCCACCACTTTCTGCTGCCTCCTTCTTTCCTGGGATCAAGACAGAGTGAATGTCGAGAAGATGGGGGAGTCCCGAGGTGGATTTCTAATCAGTGACGAAAGGAAAGGACAGGGCACGAAGATGGACCTCAGAAATGTTGTCGCAGCCATCATTTTATTGAACAGCAGCAGGTCTCAATGGGCTGAAGAGTCTACTCCTGATCTTGCCTCTCATGGACATTGCAGAAGTCTGCACTGCAATGTGAAAATGAAGATGTCCGCTTTTACTGCGATAAACCCAAGTTGCAGTTGCATCCCCAGCTCTAGTCTCCCTGCCCAATGCCTCTACTCAGGCCACTAGCGAAAGAAAAGCAGAATAGAGAATGTTTTCCTTACCTGTTCTGGTGAAGTTCCGAGATTCATTATGGTACATGTGAAAGATAAAGTTAAGGAAGTACTCAGGCCCTGGCAATAGGTGCTGGAGGATGCAGTCGCCTCGTAAGACGTGGTAAAGGACTACAGCAGAAAAGTGGCCAACATTAATTCCTGCCATTCCGTTGGACACCAATTCATACTCTTCTAAGATTTGAGTTGAGTTGACACAGGGCTGGAGGTTAAAAGAAATTAATTATCAAACATATCTAGTAACTAAACACCTTCTAACAGCCTATACTTCTTCCTCGTTCATGTTTTCTCCCCAAACCTTTCCCAACAGTTTCTAGTGTTCCCTTTCTCCATCGTCTTATCACTGATACTAAAAGAGAATCGAATAGATGTACAAGAATTGCATCCGATGGAGAAAGGGCCAGTGGGTGGCGGTGGTGAGTTGCTCTGAACAGGGTTATGGCCCTGTCCCACGATACAAGTTCATTCAAGTGCTCTCCCGAGTTTAAAAAAAAATCAAACTCGTGGTAAGCACAGAGAATGAACGTGGCGGGTACGTCGGAGCTCAGGGACGTCTCTTAGCGGCTCGTAACGCTAACGGCAGGTACTCGGGAAGACTCGCTAACAGCAGATAAGCTCGGGAAGACTCGTGAAGATTTTTCAACATGTTGAAAAATGTCCATGAGAGCCCCGAGTACCCACAAGCGGCCATTACCGTAAATCTCCTAGTTCGAATCAGGGCAAACTCAGGAGAACTCTTGGAATTAACTCATAGAGTGGGACAGGGCTTTTAGGGTTGGGGTTAGGGTGAGTTGCAACGAACAATGCCATCATGAACAGGAAGGGCCAAATGGGCCTCTGTGCAGCACTCACAATATACATCACTAGAGTCAGGAGTGGTTCCAGACGATTGGACAATTGCCAATATTACTCGACTGCACAAGAAGGGAGCAAAGCAGAATAGTGGGAACTATTGGCCGGTTAGTCTGGCTTCAGTGGTTGGTAAGAATTTAGAGTGCATTATGAAGGACGAGGTTACAGAATACGTAGAAGATCATGATTAAATAGGCCAAAGTCAGCATGTGAAAGGGAGATCTTGATGACGTATATCTGCTGGAATTCTTCTCTGCAGAAGTAAATCACAGGACAGACAAAGGAGAGTCAGTGGACGTTGTTTACCTAGATTTTCAGAAAGTTTTTGATAAGTTTCCACACGTGAGGCTGCTGAGGAAGATGAGAGCCCACGGTATCAAAGGGCAGATACTGGCATGGATATCAGGTTGGCTGGATGGCAGAAGGCAGAGACTAGCGCAGTTCCGCAGGGCTCGGTGCTGGGGCCACTGCTCTTCACATTGTATATTAGTCATTTGGATGAGGGGGTTGGAGGCTTTGTGGCCAAGTTTGCAGATGATACAAAAATTGGTGGAGGGGCAGGTAGTGTAGAGAAAGCAGGGACTCTGCAGAAGGACTTGGGACAGGTTGGGAGAGTGGGCAGAGAAGTGGCAGATGGAATATAGTATGGCAAAGTGTGGAGTCATGCATTTTGGTAGTAGGAATAAAGTTGTAGACTATTTTCTAAATGGGGAGAGAATCCAGAAATCGGAGGTGCAAAGGGACCTGGGAGTGCTGGTGCTGGTGCAGCACTCCTAAAATCTGCAAGTCAAATCAGTAGTAATGAAAGCAAACGCAATGCTAGCATTTATTTCAAGAGGGCTTGCATACAAAAACAGAGATGTAACGCTGAGGCACTATAAGTTGCTGGTCAGGCCGCATTTGGAGCAATTTTGGGCACCATATCTGAGGAGAGGGTCCAGAGGAGTTTTACAAGAATGATTCCAGGAATGAGTGGGTTAGCATATGATGAGCGTTTAACGACACTGGTCCTCTACTGGTTGGAATTGAGAAGGATGAGGGGGGACCTCATTGAAACCTAGCGAACAGTGAAAGGCTTGGATAGTGTGGATGTGGAGAGCATATTTCCACTGGTGGGAGAGTCTAGGATTAGAGATCATAGCCTCAGAATTAAAGGTTGGTCCTTTAAGAAAGAGACGAGGAAGAATTTCTTTAGTCAGAGGAATCTGTGGAATTATTTGCCACAGGCTGATAGATTGTAGATTAGTACATGTGTCAGGGCTCATGGGGCGAAGTCAGGAAATGGAGAGAGAAGATCACCCATGATTGAATGGCAGAGTGGACTTGATGGGCCGGTTGGCCTAGTTCTGGAACTCAACTATGACCTTATGATAGATCAAATTGATTTGCATCTTGACAAATTAGTATGGACATTTCCCTGGATTAAAATTATGACATTTATTTTTTGCCCTACTTCAGGTACATGACCTGTCTAGCAAATGCAATGGTGATGAACCTGATCCAACTTTTTGTACTATTCAGGTCAATGGCATCTGCGTGATCAATAACCCATCCGCTTACAAAACATCTTTTTTACTTGGCATTGGTTCATTGTAGGTATTAGTTCATTATTGTCGTGTTTTCCGAGATACAGTGAATAACTTTGTTTACGATGCCCGTACACTGATTTGATCAGAATGTTGCTTGCATTGGGGGGGGGAGGGGGGATATCAGCTACAGGGAGAGGTTGGACAGACTTGGATTGCCTTCACTGGAATGATGGAGATTGAGGGGAGATCTGATGGAAGTAATGCGTGTAAAATTATGAGAGGCATAGCTAGGGTAGACAGTCAGAATCTATTTCACAGCATGGGAAAAAAATCAAATATTGGAGAAGGTGAGGGGGGCAGGGCTTAAAGGAAATGTGCGGGGCAGTTTTTTTTACATAGAAGGTGGTGGGTGCATGGAACACGCTGCCTGGGTTTGTGGTTGGGGCAGTGGCATTTAACAGGATTTTGGATTGTCATACGTATATGCAAGGAATGGAGGGATATGGATTGTGAAGATAATGAAGGTTCACCAGACTGATTCCTGGGATGTCAGGACTTTCATATGAAGAAAGACTGGAAGACTGGATAGACTCGGCTTTCTCACTAGAATTTAGAAGATTGAGGTGGGATCTTACTCGCTAGAATTTAGAAGATTGAGGTGGGATCTTATAGAAACTTACAAAATTCTTAAGGGTTGGACAGGCTAGATGCAGGAAGATTGTTCCCGATGTTGTGGAACTCCAGAACAAGGGGTCACAGTTTAAGGATAAGGGGGAAATCTTTTAGGACCGAGATGAGAAAAACATTTTTCACGCAGAGAGTGGTGAATCTGTGGAATTCTCTGCCACAAAAGGTAGTTGAGGCCAGTTCATTGGCTATATTTAAGAGGGAGTTAGATGTGGCCTTTTGGGCTAATGGGATCAGGGGGTGTGGAGAGAAGGCAGGTACAGGATACTGAGTTGGATGATCAGCCATGATCATATTGAATGGCGGTGCAGGGCTCGAAGGGCCGAATGGCCTACTCCTGCACCTATTTACTAGGTTTCTATGTATTATGTGTAATACGAGTTGGTCTTGGTGTCAAGTTGGGTACAGAATTATGGGCTGAAGGGCTTGTTCTTGTGCTGCACTGTTCTACATCGATGTTCTATTAATCTGATCAGACAGATTCCAAACCCCTCCATTCTCTGCATATCCATGCGCCTATCGAAAATCCTCTTAAATGCCTCTCCATAGAAACATGTATGCCTCGTACTCAGGTAATGTAACAATAATGCAATTCCCAGCAAATCATAGCCAATAGACAATAGACAGTAGGTGCAGGAGTAGGCCATTCGGCCCTTCAGGCCAGCACCGCCATTCAATGTGATCATGGCTGATCATCCCCATTTAGTACCCCGTTCCTGCCTTCTCCCCATATCCCCTGACTCCGCTATCATTAAGAGCCCTATCTAGCTCTCTCTTGAAAGTATCCAGAGTACCTGCCTCCACCGCCCTCTGAGGCAGAGAATTCCACAGACTCACAACTCTGTGAGAAAAAGTGTTTCCTCATCTCCGTTCTAAATGGCCTACCCTTTATTCTTAAACTGTGGCCCCTGGTTCTGGACTCCCCCAACGTAGGGAACATGTTTCCTGCCTCTAGCGTGTCCAAACCCTTAACAATTTTATATAAGGGATTAATTTTGAATTAAAAGCAAAAAAGAAACATGCTGGAAAGAAATGCTCAGCATGTCAGACAGCAGCTGAAAAGCAGGGTGAAGGTTTCAGGTCAACGACTTCTCATGGCTGCTTGGAAAGGCTGGATGGAGATAAGCAAGATTTACAATGCAGATACAATGGGTGGAGGAAATAAAAGTGAAGGGCTGATAAGGTGGAGAATAGGAGACGTTAAATGTCAAAAGGGGAGAAATAGCGCATGGTGAAGGAGGAACAAATAATGCTAGTAAAGTGAATTCTGGAGGAGGAGTTGTAAATGAGAGAGGCCATGGTGCCTGCCACTAAGCAACCACAAAGCTAGCATGTGTCATTGATCTTCCAACCTACCTCAATGCAGATTTTACAGTTTTTTACCTGCACTGTCTCTGTAATGCTATCACATTGTATTCTGCATTCTGGTATTTTGTCTCTTTACGCTGCCTGTTGCACTTGTGTTTGGAGAAACAAGGAACTGCGGGTGCGGGTCTACAACACACAAAGTGCTGGAGTATAAAGGCAGGTCAGGCAGCATCTCTGGAGAACGTGGCGAGGGTGACGTTTTGGGTCGAGGTTTACTCGGAGATTTACGGTAATGGCCACTCGTCGGTACTCGGGGCTCTCGTGGCCATTTTTCAACATGTTGAAAAATCTTCACGAGTCTTCCCGTGCTTACCTGCCGTTAGCGAGTCTTCCCGAGTACCTGCCGTTAGCGATACGAGCCGCTAAGAGACGTCCCCGAGCTCCGACGTACCCGCTACGTTCATTCTCCGTGCTTACCACAAGTTTGATTTTTTAAAAACTCGGGAGAACTCTTGGAATGAACTCGTACCGTGGGACAGTATAATATATATTACAATATATATTAATGATCTAGATGAGGGAATTGAAGGCAATATCTCCAAGTTTGCGGATGACACTAAGCTGGGGGGCAGTGTTAGCTGTGAAGAGGATGCCAGGAGACTGCAAGGTGACTTGGATAGGCTGGGTGAGTGGGCAAATGTTTGGCAGATGCAGTATAATGTGGATAAATGTGAGGTTATCCATTTTGGTGGCAAAAACAGGAAAGCAGACTATTATCTAAATGGTGGCCGACTAGGAAAAGGGGAGATGCAACGAGACCTGGGTGTCATGGTACACCAGTCATTGAAAGTAAGCATGCAGGTGCAGCAGGCAGTAAAGATTCCTGGGATGTCAGGACTGTCTTATGAAGAAAGACTGGATAGACTTGGTTTATACTCTCTAGAATTTTGGAGATTGAGAGGGGATCTTATAGAAACTTACAAAATTCTTAAGGGGTTGGACAGGCTAGATGCAGGAAGATTGTTCCCGATGTTGGGGAAGTCCAGGACAAGGGGTCACAGCTTAAGGATAAGGGGGGAAATCCTTTAAAACCGAGATGAGAAGAGCTTTTTTCACACAGAGAGTGGTGAATCTCTGGAACTCTCTGCCGCAGAGGGTAGTCGAGGCCCAGTTCATTGGCTATATTTAAGAGGGAGTTAGATGTGGCCCTTGTGGCTAAGGGGATCAGAGGGTATGGAGAGAAGGCAGGTACGGGATACTGAGTTGGATGATCAGCCATGATCATATTGAATGACGGTGCAGGCTCGAAGGGCCGAATGGCCTACTCCTGCACCTAATTTCTATGTTTCTATGACAGGGCTTTAAGAGTGTTTGATTGTCATATGTAGATTTTTCAGCTCTTCGACACTATACTGAATCACAGAGTTTATCCCAATCCCTACTAGTTTTCCCTGCAGCCTATTTCTCCCTACATTCCCATCAACTCCCCAAATTCGTGCACATATGGCGTATAGTGTATCCAACCTGTGGCCATTTACCCTACCAATGCGCCGAGCTTTAAGACGTGGGAGGAAACTGGAGCACCCCGGGAAAAACCCACGCAGTCACAGGAGATTGCGATGGAAACAGAGCCTCTGAAGCCATGAGGCAGCAGCTCTATCCACCACACCACAGTTACACTTAGTTAATTGATGAGCTTTCTCCCTCTCGTAAAATACTAGAGTCATAACAGGCCCTTTGGCCCAACTCATCCATGCTGACCAAGATGCCCCATCTAAACCAGTCCCATTTACCTGCATGTGGCCTACATCCCTCTTAACCTTTCCCAACCATGTTCCTGTCCAAATGGCTTCAACTGCTATTGTACCTGCCTCAACTACCTCCTCTGTCAGCTTGTTCCATATAACTCCACTCTGTCTGGAAACGTTGCTCCTCAGGTTCTGGTTAAACCCTACCTCTCTCACTTTGAACCCATGCCCCCTATTTCTTGGTTTCCTTACCCTGGGACAAAGACTCCACACAATAATCCTATCTATTCCCCTCGTGATTTTGATACACCTAATCTTTGTTGGTTGCCTCACTCTGGTTGCAGTGGCTAATTAGTTTAGTGTGGTGCAGAGTTCGAGGTTATGCTGATAAAACACAATTGAATGGCGAGGAACAGAGAAAGTGCCAAGTACTAGATCCTACCTACCTGACCCTTGGCCACTGTCAGATAGTTCTTTTGTACTTTCTGCAGCACATCTTCCACCTGGTGAGAGGTGAGCTCATGGATTTGGCTTGTTTCATTTGCCCTAAGTAGATGTTCTGCAAACACCATTGTTTCTTCCACCCACTTGTTGGACTGTATGTCCTGGCACACTCTCTGTGGGTCACTCAGGAAAAGCAGCAAGCCGGGAGCAACACGAAAAAAGTCATCCGATGTCAGTGTTCTGTTGTTGTTGCTGCTGTTCTTCCCACCAAATTCAAAAATATCATCAGCTGAAAAACACTGATTAGGAGAAAAGAGGTGGAAAAGAATTGTTAATAAATGATTTTTCAAAAGTGAAATTGTCATCTCCAATATATATATATATATGTATGTGGCCATTTACCCTACCAATGCGCCGGGCTTTAAGACATGGGAGGAAACCGGAGCACCCCGGGCAAAACCCACCCAGTCACAGGAGACCGCGAACGAAACAGAACCTCCGAAGCCATGAGGCTTGATGGTGAGGGAATATCAGACCTTTACTGTAAATGAAACTCGAAGAATCTTATCAGATTCTAGAGACAGCAGCTGTGGGTGATCATATAGAGGTGTATCAATTCATGAAGGGAATGAATAGGGTGAATGCACACTTTTGTGTGTGTGTGAGTGTGTGTGTGCGCATGTGTGCATGTGCCTGTGCCTGTGTGTGTGTGTTGGTGTGTAGGGGTGTGTGTTTGTGTGTGTAGGGGGCCTGTGTGTGTCTGTGCGTATGTATGTGCGTGTAGTTGTGTGTGTTGGTGTGTAGGGGTGTTGGTGTGTGTGTGTAGGGGTGTGTGTGTGTGTGTTGGTGTGTATGGGTGTGTGTGTTTGTGTGTTGATTAGTTCTGAGTATGGTGCCCTCTAGTTCAGACCATCAGGTCTGGTGTGTGTGAGCTGGTGTGTGCTGGAGCTGGTCTGTGTGCTGTGGGTGCTGGCGTGTGTGTGTGAGCTGGTGTGTGTGTGAGCTGGTGTGTGTTTGAGCTGGCCCCGTGTCTGATACGCAGAGACTCGGGAACAAGGTAGCTGGTGTGTGATGCCCTTATGTGGACTCCCTTTAAAGTTTGAAGTCTATGTCTGAAGACGGGTCTCAAGCCGAAACGTCACCCATTCCTTCTCTCCAGAGGTGCTGCCTGTCCGCTGAGTTACTCCAGCTTTTAAACTCACCAGATTCACAGTAATGTTCAAAAAGTGAAATAAAAGTGTGTGCGGGCCATTAATTGGAGTAATATCCAATAGTGTGGGATATCTGGCTGGCCAGCACCAAAGCTCTGCTATAGGATCTTTGGCCAGCACCACCAAAGCCTTGATGGTGAGGGAACAGACCTTTACTGTAAATGAAACCTTTGAAGAATCTTATCAGATTCTAGAGACAGCAGCTGTGGGTGATCATATAGAGATGTATAAATTCATGAAGGGAATGAGTAGGGTAAATGCACACTTTTCCCCCCATGGTACAGAGAACGAGAGGCCATAGGTTTCAGGTGAGAGGGGAAAGATTTAATAAGAACCTGAGGGGCAACCTTTCCACACCAAGGGCGGTGAGTAGCTGCCAGCTGCCAGAAGAGATGTTTGAGGAAGGTACAATAACAACATTTAAAATGGACTTGGACAGGTACACGGGTAGGAAACGTTTAGGGGGAGACAGGGCCAAATGGGGACTGGCTTAGATGGGACATCTTTGTCAGGTTTGGACATGTTGGGCCAAAGGTAGACACAAAATGCCGGAGTAACTCAGCGGGACAGGCAGAATCTCTGGAGAGAAGGAATGGGTGACATTTCGGGTCACATCAGTCTGAAGAAGGGTCTTGACCCGAAACGTCACCCATTCCTTCTCAGTCCTGCTGAGTTGTGTGTCTACCTTCGATTTAAACCAGCATCTGCAGTTCTTTCCGACACAGTTGGGTCAAAGGGCCTGGTTACGCACAGTATAACTCCATGATGCTAAATATGTGTGGGTATGTCCATACGCCTCTTTGTGAGTGTGTATTACTACCCGTGTGTGCATACTTTGTTTTTTTATCTTGATCGAGAGTTGGGCTGCAAAGCCCTCACTTGTAGCCTGACTGTTTTTGGGAAGGTTGTAATGAACAGAATTCTTTATGCTCATGTATTTCCGCTGCTGTTGGGTAAAGAATTCCATGAGTTTAATGAGTTACAGGGAGAACAAACAAAGAATTTAATCCCCATCCCCACCCCCACCTTCAACCCCAGGATTGGAATCGAGAACACACTGCCTGAGGGGGAAATGGAGACAAAGCTTCCCACAACATTGATTAGATAAGCACTTGAATTGCCAAGGGCTGGCAAATGGGATTAGTGTAGAAGAATGTTTGATTTTCAGTATGGACATGGTGGGCTAAAGGGCCCGTTTCTGAGCGGCATGACTCAATGACTAAGCCACATCAGCCATCCGCAGAAAAGTCCTGCACCAAAACGTCGTCTGCCCGTTCCTTCCACAGATGCTGCTTGACCCGCTGAGTTCTTCCAGAACTTTGTGTTTTGCACCAGGTTACAGTATCGGCAGTCTCTTGCATCTGTCTTAAGTAGAGGTTTTTTGAGATATTTCACCACAGTAAATTCACTTGTTGGTAAATAACAGCAGGGATAGATACTAAAAGATTACTGCAAGCGTTAAAAATTGAAGTTCCAAGTTCCAAGACCCGGCAGTGCGGCCTCAGCGGCATCAGGTGCCTCGGCAGCAGCAGGAGCCTCAGCGGCAACAGGAGCCTCGGCGGCAACAGGAGCCTCAGCAGCAGCAGGAGCCTCAGCGGCAACAGGAGCCTCAGCGGCAACAGGAGCCTCGACAGCAGCAGGAGCCTCAGCAGCAACAGGAGCCACGCCAGCAGCAGGAGCCTCAGCAGCAGCAGGAGCCTCAGCGGCAACAGGAGCCTCAGCAGCATCAGGAGCCTCGGCGGCTGTGGGGCCTCCCGATCAACCAGCGATCAGCGATCGATGAGCGTGAGGGGTGGGCGGGGCAGACAATGAGGACCTGGCGTGGGGGAGACCGCCGTGAGGGATGGTGGGAGAACCCGGTGTGGGGGAGGTGGGGAGCACTCTCGGTTTAGAATCCTCTTGCATGGGGATAAATCTGCGTTTGTGTGTTTGTTGTGTTCGGTTAAGGCGCTGTGCACATGGCAGCCAGCCAACAGTCGCTTGTCTTTTTCGTTTTTTTCACTTTTAATTTAATTTCAATTTCAGGTTTTTTGCGTACCTTGTTGTGTGTTCTGACTGTTGGCAGACCAGTTTCCCTCCGGGGATGAATAAAGTTCTATTGTATTGTTAAAGGCTGGCTTTCTTTGAATTTTCAGGATTCCAGCAGTGAGAGTCTCTTGCGACTCCTGCTATCAACTTGCTCCATCCCTGCTGCCTAAAGTATATTTACAGGAAGACTACAGACTAGTACGATCGTCACTGAAGGGAACCCATTCGATCAAACATTGCCGGTACCTTTCACAGTTGCCAAGGTAAAGAATTGTTTATGACAACATAACTTTTTTACTTCAGTTTATTGACTTTGTTTTAGTCGGTTTGAAACCCACAAAGTCAAATTGCTATAGACCACAAAGTTAGTTAGACATTAATCAGTGAAGGAAGTTAGCAGATTCCCATAAGCTCATTCATTGCTGCCACCAATTCAGTAATTACCTAAATCTTTTAGTGCATGGTTCGGGTCACATAAGGTTCACTCGCAAGTTACAGAGTTCGGCTAATAAATCTTTTGAACCATATCTCTTGCGAATGAGCTTCAACTTGGGGGAATCAGCAACACTGCAGAATAAAACGACGTTGTATAACTTTTATCGAGTCCCTGGAACTGATGATATCACTAATCCCGTGCGGGTGTTATATTGAAGAACCATAACGAACTTGCCAAGGCAGACCTTGGTCTCGTGGACACGAATGCAATACCTTTATACTCTGTCGTCAAAGAACTGTGTACCGAACAGCTGTTTGCCAGACACAAGGTTCTGCCTGTTAGACTCAATGTCCGACCTATGTCGTAAATTTTCTCTGCTGACACCATGCAGACTTGGGGTGGTAACCAAGTGAGGCAAATAAAAACATAAAAAGTGCTGGAGTAACTCAATAGACAATAGACAATAGATGCAGGAGTAGGCCATTTGGCCCCTCGAGCCAGCACCGCCATTCAATGTGATCATGGCTGATCATCTTCAATCAGTACCCCGTTCCTACCTTCTCCCCATATCCCCTGACGCCACTATTTTTAAGAGCCCTATCTAGCTCTCTCTTGAAAGCATCCCGAGAACCTGCCTCCACCGCCCTCTGAGGCAGGAAATTCCACAGACTCACCACTCTCTAACAAAAAGTGTTTCCTCTTCTCCGTTCTAAATGGCTTACTCCTTATTCTTAAACTGTGGCCCTGGTTCTGGACTCCCCCAACATCGGAAACATGTTCCCTGCCTCTAGTGTGTCCAAACCCTTAACAATCTTATATGTTTCAATGAGATACCCTCTCATCCTTCTAAACTCCAGCAAGTCAGGCAGCATCTCTGGCAAACGTAGACAGGGAAGGTACACAAAAGTGCTGGAGAAACTCAGCGGGTGCAGCAGCATCTATGGAGCGAAGGGAATAGGCGACGTTTCGGGCCGAAACCCTTCTTCAGACAGGGAACCCTTCTCCGGACAGATTGTGGGGGTGGGGAGGAAGAAAGCTGGAAGAGAGGAGGGGCAGGAGATGGCCTGGCAGGTGAGGAGGGCTTTTTGATAGGCCAACGACTGGGCAAGAGGCCAGAGATGAAAAGGCAAAAGATGTGAGACAAATGGATTGAAGAGTTGCAAATTGTGAAGCTAGCGGAAGGAATGTGGGTGGAGTCAGAGGAGAAAGATAGGTGCAAGACACAGAGGGGGAGGGGGGGGAGGGGGGAGAAGTGGGGGTATATGGGTCAAGGGGGGAGGTCATGTAGTTACCTATAACTGGAGAAGTCAATGCTCATACAAGACAATTGATCTTTTTACAGTGAGTGCACATGTTGTGTAATGAGAAGAATACTATACATGTGGCAGCAACACAAGGAAACGTTGATGCGGGTCTCAGACACACTGAAGGTGCTAAAATCTTGAGCAAAATACAAAGTGCCGGAGGAACTTAACAGGTCAGGCGGCGTCTGTGGAGGGAATGGGCAGACAAACATTTGGGTTGGCACCCTTCTTCAGACTGATTGCGGTTAAACCTGGCAGTTTGATACAGATCTGTTGTCCTCAAAACAGGTCCTTTCAACCTTGTCAAGCACCTCCATACTTGCTTCTCCATAAATGTTTGGTTTTGCCAATATGGAGAGAATGTAGAATAGTACAGCTCGGGGACAGGCCCTTTGGTCCACAGTGTCTGCACCAGTGCCAAGTTGTGGCACATGATGCCAAGTTACACTAAACTCCTCTGCCTGCATGCTCGTCATCAACAATTGACACTGTCTGGTTGAATCAAGGGGCAAAAATATGGAAAGAGGAAAGACTTCGGATCCCACATGCCGAAACGGCCCCCTCCTGTTTGAAGAAGTAGACACAAGGAACTGCAGATTTCTGGTTTATAAAGAAAAGACACAAAGTGCTGGAGTAACTCAGCAGGTCAGGCAGCACCTCTGGAGAACACGCAGAGGTTTTTGGGTTGGAGCCCTTCTCAGAATAATCGAGGTGGTGGTTGTGGTGGGGGGGGGGGGGGGGGGGGTGAGAGAGGGGTAGAATAAAGCCTGGTAAATGATGGAGAAGATACAGGTGAGGAAAATGAGAGCATTGAAGACAAGCCTGGTTAGACAATAGACAATAGGTGCAGGAGTAGGCAATTCGGCACTTCAAGCCAGCACCGCCATTCAATGTGATCATAGAAACATAGAAAATAGGTGCAGGAGGAGGCCATTTGGCCCTTCGAGCCAGCAACGCCATTCATTGTGATCATGGCTGATCGTGCCCAATCAATAACCCGTGCCTGCCTTCTCCCCATATCCCTTGATTCCACTAGCCCCTAGAGCTCTATCTAACTCTCTCTTAAATCCATCTAGTGAGTTGGCCTCCACTGCCCTCTGTGTCAGAGAATTCCACAAATTCACAACTCTCTGGGTGAAAACGTTTTTTCTCACCTCAGTCTTCAATGGCCTCCCCTTTATTCTAAGACTGTGGCCCCTGGTTCTGGACTCGCCCAGCATTGGGAACATTTTTCCTGCATCTAGCTTGTCCAGTCCTTTTATAATCTTATAAG
This sequence comes from Leucoraja erinaceus, assembly GCF_028641065.1. Lineage (NCBI taxonomy): Eukaryota > Metazoa > Chordata > Chondrichthyes > Rajiformes > Rajidae > Leucoraja > Leucoraja erinaceus. The sequence continues at coordinate 132,447,921 of NC_073378.1, read as the reverse complement.
TTTCTATAAGATCCCCCCTCATTCTTCTAAACTCCAGTGAATACAAGCCTAGTCTTTTCAAATCTTTCCTCATATGACAGTCCCGCCATCCCAGGGATCAATCTGACTAATCATCCACAATCAGTACCCCGTTCCTGCCTTCTCCCCATATCCCAATGACTCCGCTATCTTTAAGAGCCCTATCTAGCTCTCTCTTGAAAGTATCCAGAGAACCGGCCTCCACCGCCCTGGGGCAGAGAATTCCACAGACTCACAAATCTCCGTGTGAAGAAACTTATGACAACCGCCGATCAGATCAGATAAGGTCTAAGTATTTCCTGCCTCTATTATCTTCTATTTCAACACACCCTCTCGCCCTAGTTCCCACCACACAAAGGGTCGCAGTCTTTTACAGTGCTATGTGAGACCTATTCATGGGTGAATGACTAATTTTCTCTTCCTCATAACTGAGCAACCACGGTGAATTTTGTAATAAAAACGCTGAATATGATATTGCCAGCTACGAGATATAGTAAAGGTTTATTGCTGTCCCACCCTTTCTGAACTGGCACTATCACCACTTTAGTGTCTCTTAATCTCCAACCTGATTCACACATAATGTTGCATTATGTTCCACATAACGCTCCCTTCGCTGTTACATAAAACATATTTGATTTCAGACTTCACCCAGTCTGTGGAAAGGTCATTCATCTGAGATATTCAACACTTTCTCTCTCCCTCTCTCCCTATCCACAGCTGCTGTCTGACCAGCTGAGCATTTTCAGCATCTTGTTTTGTTTCAGATTCCAGCATCGGCTGAGTTTTTGTTAGGGTCATAGAGTGACCATAGAGTCCCACCTGCCCGCAATCGGTCCATAAAAATAGACTACCAGGGGCACCGGGGAGATGGCAGCCCTGCCGACAGTCTGTTCGTTTTTTCTTTCTTTTTGGTATTTTTTAGCGTAACCGAGATTGACTTCCTCGGCCACCCCGTGACTGCGCAAGGCGTGGTTACCCTGCCTGACGACGCCATCCGTCGGTTTCCCCGCCCACGCACGGTGCGTGGCCTGCAGGAGTTTGTCGGCATGGTGGCGTTTTACCATCGTTTCGTGCCATCCGTGGCCCACATCATGCGGCCCCTGTATCAACTTCTGGTGGGTGGGCAGCACAAGAACGTTGAATGGACCCACGAGGCGGAGGCAGCTTTTGACGGCGCGAAGGAGGCCCTTGCTCGGGCCGTGCTGCTGGTGCACCCGCGGGAAGATGCCCCGACTGCTCTCACTGTGGACGCCTCGGAGTCGGCGGCTGGTGCTGTGCTGGAGCAACTGACGGGCGGAGGTTGGCGGCCCCTGGCCTTCTTCAGCCGGCACCTCAACCGTGCGCAGACGAAATACAGCGCGTTCGATCGCGAGCTCCTGGCTCTGTACCTGGCAGTGCGCCATTTTCGCTACTTCCTGGAGGGCTGCCCGTTCACCGCCTACACGGACCACAAGCCGCTCACTTTCGCCCTGGCGAAGGTTTCCGACTCCTGGTCCGCACGACAGCAGCGGCAATTGGCCTACATATCGGAGTATACAACATCTATCCGCTACATCGAGGGGAAAGAGAACCGGGTGGCCGACGCATTGTCCCGCCCTGCTATAAATGCCGTGTTCGAGGTGGCGCCCGGAATGGACTATTCTGCTCTGGCGGCGGCACAGCTCACGGACGATGAGGTGCCCGCCTACCGGACTGCCATCTCCGGCCTCCGCCTTGCGGATGTCCCTCTCGGTCCTGGGGGAGTGACAATCCTGTGCGATGTGTTGTCCGGTCAGCCGCGCCCCATCGTCACTGCCACCTGGCGCTGGAGAGTGTTCGAGGTCATCCACGGACTGGCTCACCCATCAATCCGGGCGACAACGGCACTGGTGGCAGCTCGCTTCATGTGGCACGGTCTGCGCAAGCAGGTTGCCCATTAGGCTCGCACCTGCATTCCGTGCCAGACGGCAAAAATCCAGCGCCATGTCCGCGCACCTCTCCAGGAGTTTGGTCTACCTCACCGGCGGTTCGACCATCTCCACATAGACATTGTAGGGCCTCTCCCGCCGTCCCGGGGCATCACCCACCTTCTTACAATGGTGGACCGCTTCACGCGGTGGCCGGAGGCCATTCCGCTGGCTGATACTTCAACGGCTACGTGTGCTCGTGCGTTGTCCGCGCACTGGATTGCTCGCTTCGGGGTGCCGGCGCACATCTCCTCCGACCGGGGGCCACAGTTCACCTCCGAGCTGTGGTCAGCCATGGCTCGCACGCTGGGGGTGCAGCTGCACCACACCACGGCTTACCACCCGCAGGCTAACGGTCTGGTGGAGAGGTTCCACCGGCAGCTAAAGGCGGCATTGAAGGCACGACTCTCCGGCCCGGACTGGATGGACGAGTTGCCGTGGGTCATGCTGGGCATCCGGACCGCTCCCAAAGAGGACTTGGCCTCATCATCGGTGGAGCTGGTGTATGGGTCGACACTCACAGTGCCCGGGGAGTTCGTGCCGTCGGCGCCGGAGCAACAGGGAACGCCCTCCTCCACCCTTCAACGCCTTCGCGAGCGAGTTGGCAGGCTCACACCCGTCCCAACGTCCCGCCATGGGACATTTCGCCCACACGTACCATTGGCCCTCACGGACTGCCCGTATGTCTTCCTGCGCCGTGATGCCCACCGGACGCCACTCCAGAGGCCGTACGAGGGCCCGTTCCGGGTGCTGGAACACGGGCAGTCGACTTTTGTCCTGGACATGGGGGGCCGGCCGGAGGCCGTGTCGATTGACCGTTTGAAGCCGGCGCACCTGGACATTGACCAACCGGTGCTGGTTGCCCAACCTCGGCCTCGAGGGCGCCCCCCCTCACGACTCCCTCCGCCTGTCACTCCACCTGTCCTCCCGCCGGTCCCTCGACCATTCCCTCGACCCGTCCCGCCACCTATGCCCCCGCAAGCCCCACGATCTGCTGACTTCCGCACGCGGGCGGCCGGGTCGTGCGCCCGCCGGTGCGTTTTGTGCCTCTGGTTCTGGGGGGGAGGTCCTGTGGCGGCTCCCAAGGGTCGTGCCATCATACTGTCGAACCCCTCGGCACGGGAATGGTTCAGTCCGGAGGCGGCCCTTAGCCAGAGGGTTTAAAGGCAGGGGTTTGGGTGCCATCTTTCTCTTGTTTGGTCTTCCCTACAACCGGGAGGAACATAATTAAAGGTGCCTCTGAAAACACTGGACTTCGTGCTTCCTTTTGAGACCCACGCACCACAGGTTTCACATTCCCCCTCACTATTTGAAAGACAACCCTTTATTCCTTCTTACCTAATTTAACGTTCCCCTTTGCCTGCCCCACGGGTTTCATTGTATGTCCAGAGTATGACCTCAGTGTCACGTTCGTGTTCAGTAAGGCAAGACCAGTCTTTCTGAACAAGTGCTCTGGCAGGATGTCCACTTGAGCTCCAGAGTCAAGTTTGAACTCAACGTCCACATTGTTGATGCTGCACATCTGGCCCCCATTCACACGTCGACTCAATAACGGCGTCAATGCGTCAGAATACGTCAAAGTCGCCGTCCACTGGCTCAGGCAGCGGTAATGCGGTCATCTCAACGTCACGGACGTCACGGCTCCAGGTCCCCGGACTTTTGTCTAATTAGCCGGTCATGTTGTCGGAGACGTGGGCCGCTGTTGGGTATTTCCCGGGCAGTCGGAGGATCTGGAAAGATGTCCGATCCCTCCGCAGGTGTGACATCTCATGTACTGAGCAGTGCAGTAGTTGGTTTTATGCCCGCGGGTGCATGACCGGCAGACGGTATCCCAGCTACACTAGTCCCACTTGCCTGCGCTTGGTCCATATCCCTCCAAACCTATCCTATCCATGTACCTGTTTAACTGTTTCTTAAATGTTGGGATAGTCCCAGCCTCAACTACCTCCTCTGGCAGCTTGTTCCATACACCCACCACCCTTTGTGTGAAAAAGTTGCCGCTCGGATTCCTATTAAATCTTTTCCCCTTCACCTTGAACCTCTGGTCCTCGATTCCCCTACTCTGGGCAAGAGACTCTGTGCATCTACCCGATCTATTCCACTCGTGATTTTGTATACCTCTATAAGAGGGAAGGAGGGGTGAGGCAGGGGCCAGGAGGCAATCCTTTACACTTATCCTTTATACTTAGGCAATCCTTATCCTCTGGACTTAAGAGATTTGATTGCAGCCAAGCAAAAAACAAAGTGCTGAAGGAACTCAGCAGGTCAGGCAGCATCCGTGGAGGGAAATTGATGGACAACATTTCAGGTCAGGACCCTTCTACAAGTCCAATCTGAAGAAGGGTGCCGAACATTAATGTTACTGTCCCTCAGGCCTCTTTGAAATCTTTCCCCCGTCACCTTTAACCTTTAACCTATGCTCCAGTGTATGATCCCCTACCCTGGGGAAAAAGGCCGGAGCTGTTCACCTTATTTCTGTCCTTTGTGACATTTTATCTCTAAGTTCACTTCTCGACCTTCCACACTTCAAGGAAAAAGACCCGGCCCACCCAACCTCTCTTTAAACCCTCCAGCCCTCGTAACATCCTCTGTAAAACCTTTCAGCACCCTCTCTAGTTGACTTGAGATAATCATCTTCATTCTCCGCTGTACATTCATTACTTATGTTACCTCGAAACCTGCTCCCAACATTTACATCCAAATTGTTAATATAATAATGAACAATAGTGAACCCAAAACTGATCACTGTATACCACTCTTAATAGATCTCCAGTCTGAAAAGCAACCATCTATAAAAACAATCATCCACAATCACCCTCTGTTTCCTACCTTCAAGCCAATTTTGGATCCATTTGATAGTTTAATTTATTGTCCTGTGTGTACAATCAGCGAAAATAATTTGGCCAGCTCATCCTGTTTCTTATCTGATCTAATCTTCCAGACTAACATGCTGTGAAGAACCTTGTCCAAGGCCTTGCTAAAGTCGATGGAGACATTGTCTCAATCTTCTTGGTCATCTCCTCAAAAAGCACAATCAAATTGGTGAGATATAATTTACCACACACAGCCATACTGACTATGCCCAGCCAGTCCTTGCTTTTCCAAATGTATGTCGATCCCATCTCTCAAAATGTCCTCCAGTAACCTGCCCGCCACTGATAGTGTGTTTAGTGGTCTCTTGTCCCCAAGATTTTTCTTGCAGCCTTTTGTAACAGTATCCACTCATCAGGCTTCCGGGACCTCACTCGTGGCTTTCAATTTACAGATATCTCTGCCAGGGTCCAATTTCTTCCATGACTGCAGTTTTTTTTATGATCATTAAACTGGGCAACTTTGTGTGCATAAGAAGCATTGGGGACACAACATAGAACAGTACAGCACAGGAACAGGCCCTTCGGTACCATGCCTATGCCAAAAATGATGCCAAGTTGAACTAATCTCCTCTGCCTGCACATGATCCATATCAGAATCCGAATCAGAATCAAAATCAGAATACGAGGAATTTCATTGGCCAGGTCAGTCATATAATTATAAGCAACAGATCACTCAAAAACACATTTTAACATGAACATCCACCACAGTGACTCCTACACACATTTCTCACTGTGATGGAAGGCGAAATAAAGTTCAAGTCCTTCCCTTAGTTCTTCCTCGGTCGTGTGCCCCGAGCCCTCCGATGACGGGACGGTCTTGATTCCTGTAGCCGGCGGCGTTCAGGCCCTCCGCGTCGAGGCGTTCTGCTCCCGTACCGGGGGGATGTCAGCTCCCCCGCACCGGGCGATCAAACCTCGCGTCAGGGCTGGTCGAGCCTTCTGCGGCGTAGGAACTCCCGACTCGGCCCTTGATGGCAAGTCCGCAGGCCGCGGTGGGAGCGATCCCAGGCAAGGGATCCGCTCCGATGTTAAGTCCGCGCCCCGCGGTGGAGCTCACGACAGTCCGAGGCGGCTCCCAGCTCCAGCGATGGTAGGCCGCAGAGCCCGGAGAATGTGATCCAAAATCAATCACATCTCCGGGAAGGTAAGAACTTGAAAAAAAGTTTCCCCCGACCCTCTCCCCAATATAAAACAAATACATTAAAACAAACTCTTCACAGACGCCAAAAATAACAAAAGATGAAAAAACGAACGGACTGCCAGCAGGGCTGCCATCTCCCGGCGCCCCTGGTGGTCCCTCCATTCCCTGCATATCTAAAAGCCATTGCATATTTCTCTACGATTAACCCTGGCAGCACGTTCGAGGCACACACCACTCTCTGGATAAACATACTTGCCCCACACATCTACTTTAAACTTCCCTCCACTCACCACTATTTTAAATACTTCTGTCAGGTCTGCCCCTCAACCTCCGACGTTCCAGAGAAAACAATCCCAGTTGGTCCCACCTCTCGCTGTAGCTAATATCCTCTAATGTAGGCGGCATGCTGCAGATGCTGGAATCTTGGGCAGGATCTTTGCTCAGGACTCTGCTGGATTTCTTGATCACTCTAATCGTCTCTCAAAGATGACATCACAGCAGAAGAATGATCACACTGTTTAAAATTGCTGGAGAAACTCAGCGGGTGAGGCAGCATTTATGGAGCGAAGGAATAGTTGACGTTTCAGGTCAAAATCTTTCTTCAGACTGATGTGGGGGGGGGGGGGTGGGCGGGGAAAAAGAATGGAAGAGGTGGAGACAGTAGGCTGTGGGAGAGCTGGGAAGGGGAGGGGAAGGAGGGAGAAAGCAAGGACTACCTGAAATTGGAGGTCAATGTTCATACTGCTGGGGTGTAAACTACCCAAGCAAAATATGAGGTGCTGTTCCTCCAATTTGCAGTGGGCCTCACTCTGGCAATAGAGGAGGCCCAGGCCGAACTGGGAGGTCTGGAACCGGAGCTGGAATCCAAGATGGAGGCGCAGGCAAGTGCCGGGAAAACAAACGTAGTGTGGTAACGGGTCTGGGTTACGATGTGGCCGTAGAGTTGGTGGGAAGGGGGAATCACAGAGGGGGGGCAGTGGGAGAGGAGGTTGCTAAACTGTCTTTGGAGAGAGGAGGAGAACATCTTCAAAGTAGACATCCCTTGAGGAGATCTCGCAGTGGAGTAGACGAAATGTTTAAGAAAGAACTCCAGATGCTGGAAAAATCGAAGGTAGACAAAAATGCTGGAGAAACTCAGCGGGTGAGTCAGTTCTTTCTTATACCTTTGATTTTTCCAGCATCTGGAGTTCTTTCTTAAACATTTCGTCTACTCCACTGCGAGATCTCCTCAAGGGATGTCTACTTTGAAGATGTTCTCCTCCTCTCTCCGAAGACAGTTTAGCAACTTCCTCTCTCACTGCCCCCCCCCTCTGTAATACCACGTCATAACCCAGACCCGTTACCACGCCAGGTTTGTTTTCTCTGGACTTGCCTGCGCATCTTGTATCTCGTGGAATTCCAGCTCCGATTCCAAACCTCCCAGTTTGGCCTGGGCCTCCTCCATTGCCAGAGTGAGTCCCACCGTAAATTGGAGGAAAACAGCATCTTATATTTCGCTTGGATAGTTTACACCCCAGCGGTATGAACATTGACTTCTCCAATTACAGGTAGTCCTTGCTTTCTCCCTCCTTCCCCTACCCTTCCCAGCTCTCCCACAAGCCCACTGTCTCTGCCTCTTCCTTTCTTTTTCCCGCCCCCAACCTCCTCTCTCACTGCCCCGACATCAGTCTGAAGAAAGGTCTCGACCCGAAACGTCGCCTATTCCTTCGCTCCATAGATGCTGCCCCACCCGCTGAGTTTCTCCAGCATTTTTGTCTGTTTAAAATTGTGGCCAAGACTATGAAAGGTGTTCACACAATCATTGGCACCAGGCTCAAAAGCAAACATTAATATTTTCTTAACCTTTTGACGACAGGTTTTGGCATTTTGACAAACTGAGTTTTGACAAATTGTTTTTTGCTGATTTGTTGCCATGGATTTGAACCAGAAACTGCTCCAAGACCCAGCACGATCAAATCACATGATGCAGGTGCAAGGAATTGCTGGTGCTGGTTTACAAAGGAAAACACAAAATGTTGGAGTAACTCAGCAGATCAGGCAGCACCTCTCAATAGACAGGCGATGTTTTGGGTCAGGACCCATCTTCAGACTGATTCTCATCAATCTGAAGAGGGGGTCACAATCCGAAACATCACCTGTCCATGTCCTCCAGAGATGCTACCTGATCCGCTGAGCTACTCTAGCACTTTGTGTCTTTAATTACGTGATCCTTTTGCGTCCCCGTTGGATTGCAACCTTGTCGTGGTCGGGGAGCTTGTGTGTCTCTCAGTGACCCTAGAGCTATGCCAGCAGCAGCCTCGCAGACAGTTCATCTCCTGTTAGGGTCTCCCGTGGTGGACAGATCGAAGGGTCGAGGCGAGACAAAGAGCGATCCACTGGTCTTCCAGGTTGGAGGTTGAGCACAGGGCTAACAACCCTGTCTCGTATAACAAATATGTTACGGAAACAGCAACTGAAGGAATCGACACTACTGGGCGTGATGGACTTCCAGGGCTATCGACAGATGCTACGATGAATGTCAATGGTGAAATCCAAAAGGAAGAGAACCAGACAGCATCGCTAGAATAGCCCTGCACTGGACACCGGAAGGGAAAAGGAAAAGAGGGAGACCCAAAACCACCTGGTCTCGAACTGTAGAGGAGGAAATGAAAACAATGGACTTGACCTGGGGTAGTGTCCAGAAGCTATCCCGGAACACACAGTAGTGGAGGATCTTCGTTGCTGCCCTACATGCCAGGGGGCATCATAGGCAGTAAGTAAGTAAGTATTGCATCGCTTATTTGCTAGGCTTTCCATTGCTGCTTTCTCAACTCATTAATGGACTCCCTCCATGTTTGTGAAGATTTGTGAGTGAACAAAAGGCGTCGCATCCTTCAGAACAAATAAGTTTGATCACATACGTACTTTTAACTTGTTTTCAGTGGATAAAATGGTTCCTTTCATGGAACAGTACTGGACAGGAACAGGCCCTTCGGCCCACAATGTCCACACCGAACATGATGTCTCCTCCACCTACACATGATCCATATCCCTCCATTCCCTACATATCCAAAAGCCTCTTAAACGCCACTTATTTCGTCCGTCTCCACCACTACCCCTGGCGGTGCCTTCCAGCCCCCCACAACTGAGTAACAATAAAACTTGCCCTTCCCCATTAAATTTTGCTCACATTCTGCTTGTTCTTAGTCGGTAGAATGGAAGCAAAAGAGAGACTGCAGATATTGGAATCTTGCGCAAAATACACAAAGTGCCGAATGATGCCAGCCAGCTTTTATGGAGGGAAACGTCAGATTGAGAAAGGGTCCCGTCCCAAAATGTCGCCTCCCCATTTCCCTACAGAGACGCTACCTGACGCAGCACTTTGGGTATGTTTTTTTTTCAGCTTTTGCTCCTGGATCTCTCAGGGCTGAGAATTGCAGCTTCATCCGTAACTTCCAGGCTCTCCTCCCCCCATCAAAGCTTTCCTCCTCTCTCCAATCTATTTGATTAACGATTGGTACTGGCCAAATACTTTCTTAACATTGTGGAAGAATTGCATTCCTTTCCTGTTGAGTTCTTCAGTTGTTGTTTAGTAATTTGCAATGAATCACAGTTCTGTGGCCACTCGCTGTTCTTTTAAAAATGTTCCCTTTGTTAAACTTGGGTGCAATGGACGATTTGTCAGCGAACTAATGTGTCGAAATGCCTTCCTGGTACAAAATGCCTTTGAACTCTCGATATTTTAGAAAAAGATAAACAATGACACAGTACCAACATGCAGAAAGGTCATAGTAAGCTCTCGGAGAAGACAAACAACGTTTCACAGTAGTGCTGCTATTTCAAAGCTCCGGTGTCCTTGGACTGATCCCAACCTCCACAGTTACCTTTGTAGAATGCGCACCTTCTCCCTACGACTGTGTAGCTGTGTAGTTGATGGACAATGTGATTTAAACTAACTAGGTTCAGTCTCGAAGGGCCTGTTTCTTTGCTTTAATTCTCTATGATCTTACACTTTCAGAAAGCCTATTCTAGACTCACTGCAGAAATAGGTCTCGACTGGTTCATTTCTGTGAAAATTATTTTAAACTTGTGTTTTCTCTTCACCGGCCTTCCTTCCACAAGAAAGATCATTCCTTATCTTACTCTGAGACCTCGTCCTGATCAGTAAAATCTCTTTGAAATCAGTTGCAAGGAGAACAACACCAGCTCCTCTAGTTTTTTTGTCGATCTATGGTCCTTCATTCGTGACACGATACTAGCAGTAAAATGTTCACACAAGAGATTGCCGATGCAAAACACAAAGGCAGACAAAACTGCCGGAGAAACTCAGCAGGTGAGGCAGCATCTATGGTGCCAAGAAATAGGCGACGTTTCGGGTCGAGACCCTTCTTCAGACTGGTACTAATAGCCTGGTCTGGTCTGAAGAAGGGTCTCGACCCGAAACATCGCCTATTCCTTCTTCTACATAGATGCTACCTCACCCGCTGAGTTTCTCCAGCATTTTTGTCTGCCTTTGATTTTTCTAGCATCTGCAGTTCTATCTTAAGCATTGAGCAAAAGTTCAAGTTCAAGTGAGTTTATTGTCATGTGTCCCTGTATAGGACAATGAAATTCTTGCTTTGCTTCAGCACACAGAACATAGTAGGCATTTACTACAAAACAGATCAGTGTGTCCATATACCATAATATAAATATATACACACATGAATAAATAAACTGATAAAGTGCAAATAACAGATAATGGGTTATTAATAATTCACAATGTCAGTGGGTCAGGCAGCATCTGCGGAGAGAATAGGCAGACGACTTTTCGGGTCGGGACCCTTCTTCTGATTTTGAAGGGATGCTGCCTGACCCGCTGAATTCCTCTGTCATTCTGTGCTTTGTTCCCCTTTCCAGCAGGTCCTCCTACGAACCTTCTTCAACTCAAGTCAAGTCACTTTTATTTCTATAGTACATTTAAAAAACAACTCTCGTTGACCAAAGTGCTTTACATTGTTGGAGGTACTAACGTTCAACATCGTCCAAACGTCCAAAATGGTGCAACTCCCCAGTTGCCCCAACCCTCCACCCACACCAGCAGTCAGTCAATTAATATTGTGTGGCAATGAACTAAGCCCAACATAGCCATTTAGGAAAATGTAATTCTTTAGCTGAAACAAAGGAAGCAAAGTTCCGGAATAGATTTTTGCCTTCTTTAACTCCTCTTGTTTCTGCACTCAATGGATCTGAACAGTTCCCATCTCCAGAATATGTTAACATTCATTCATAAATCACAACAGGAGGATTTGAGTTGCAGAATCTTAATCCACACCATTACAGAACACATATACTAGGTGATTATATTCTCAGTCGCTTTTTTAATTTAAAACTAACCAAATAGCAAAGTGAGTGCTTTGAGTGGCCTTCAGGTGGCACCAGCAGTCTGCAGTGGAGTTTGTCCCTAAAACACAGTGATCGGAAAGCTTTGCTTTTACCTTTTCACACGGCACCTCGGAACACTGCACACGGTTCTCCAAGACACTTAGTAAAGAGGTGACTGCCGTCTCAGTCAGGATGTCCTCCCCTGGCACTAGAAGGTCCACCACTCTTCTGAAGAGCTCCTGCCCAGTAACAGAGGGAGATTCGTCTCCTTGCGAAGCAGCCAGCTTCAGGGCAGCCAGGAGCACAGGGAGCAGAGCAAACAGCCCAGTCATCATGCAGCAAATGAATAAAAAGAGGAAAAGAATCTCTCCAACACAACTTCACTCAAAGTCTTCCAGACCAGATCCTGAGGCAAAGAGTTTCAAATGGGCTGCTGGTTTAAGCTGATGATTTTTATATCTAACCAAGTGGCAAATGGCCCCCCTCCCTCCTCCTTGCTCTTGATTGGCTCGGGAAAGATTAATGATGTCAAACCATTCACAACTTACAGGAAACTCCCAGGTTTGCTAATCTCGCTTTTTGATTGACACAGAACCAGTTCTACGGCCCTTGGAGGTGAACATGCTCACCTTGACTATGAGCCATTTCATTTTAACTCCCAACAGGTCGAGGAGGACAGTAAACATATGTTTCCAAAAAGAGAAAAACGACACCCACCGTGAAAGGGCTTCACCGACGTACACGCCGAACCTTATCCGTCCCTTTCATAACCAAAAACATGGGAAAGCACCAAACAATGCCATGTCAAACATCCTTCCCCTGGATTATGTCCACTTACACTCGTAGCTACACTTGTATTGGTTCAAATAGCCGTCTTCATTCAAGTGAGAACCCCATTGTTCCACTCCAGCTGCACATAACAATAAAGCACTCGTGATTCTTTCCCCCTTTGTTGGTGGTGACCTTCCTTCTCATTATCGTCCATCACTTCAGTTTTTACTTGGTGCAGATTTTTGTTTTGATTATTGTTCATTGTTTTATAAAACCTTGAACATGCTGATCAGCACGGCGTTCTGGGCTAGTCGCATTTGCATGCATTTAGCTTATATCCAAATGAACCCTTTCCCGTCCACACATCTATAGAGAGTCGTGATTGTATCTGCTTCTGTAGCTTCCACTAGCAGCTCATTCCAGCTATGGGCCTACCCTGAAAAAGTGTGAAAAAGTTGCCCCCTGAGCTCCCTCTTCAATCTCTCTCCTCTCACCTTAAGCCGGTGCCATCTCGTTTTTAGAATCCTCTACCCTGAGAAAAAGACTGTGAGCGTTATCACGTTATCCATGCCCCTCATGGTTTTGTGTACTACAGTAAGGTTAATAATTAAGCCTCAGGGCTCATCCAAATATTTCCGGTTAACTTTGGAGGCCTTCAGAGGTGGGTTAATCTGGAATCCGGGACTCCGGCGGGGATCGGATACAGGCTGGAAATTGCAGGTTGCACTGACAACGCGAAAAACAATGATGGTGGAATCTGAAACGACCACAGAAGAGTTTTGTTTTTCAATGCTGCTAGCTTCGGGGCATGCTGAATGAACTCAGCTGTCAGGCCGCGTATGTGGAAAGTGGAACCACTTATTGTTTCATGCTTGGGAGCCTTCCTCTGAACTGGCACAGCTATTTAAAACCTTGCAACCGAACGAGTGTTGAGGAAGGTCAAACTGTTTCTCTTTCCAGAGGGGTCATTGTGGCCAAAGTTAATAACCCCCTGAAAGTGGCAACACCAGTAGAGTGGTAAAGAGCTTACATTCGGTATGCTTAACATCATCAGTCAGGGCATTGGGTAAAAGAGGCACAAAGTCATGTTGCAGCTTCATGGGATGTTTGGTTGGACCACATTTAGAGTATTGCGCGCAGTTTTGGTCACCCCATTGCAGGAAGGATGTGGAGGCATTGAAGAGGGTGCAGAGGAGGTTCACCAGGATGCTGCCTGGATTAGATGCTGTAAGTTAGAAGGGGAAGTTGGACAAATAGACAATAAACAATACACAATAGGTGCAGGAATAGGCCATTCGGCCCTTCGAGCCAACATCGCCATTCAATGTGATCATGGCTGATCATCCCCAACAGTACCCCATTCCTGCCTTCTCCCTGTATATCCTGACTCTGCTATTTTTAAGAGCCCTATCTAGCTCTCTCTTGAAAGCATCCAGAGAACCTGCCTCCACAGACAGGCAGAGAATTCCACACTCACCACTCTCTGTGAGAAAAAGTGTTTCCTCGTCTCCGTTCTAAATGGTTTACCCCTTATTCTTAAACTGCGGCCCCTGGTTCTGGACTCCCCCAACACCGGGAACATGTTTCCTTTCCAAACCCTTAACAATCTTATATGTCTCAATGAGATCCCCTCTCATCCTTCTAAATTCCAGAGTGTACAAGCCCAGCTGCTCCATTCTCTCAGCATATGAGAGTGCCCCCCATCCCGGGAATTAACCTTGTAAACCTACGCTGCACTCCCTCAATAGCAAGAATGTCCTTCCTCAAATTAGGGGACCAAAACTGCACACAATACTCCAGGTGTGTTCTCACTAGGGCTCTGTACAACTGCAGAAGGAGTTTGTGGGGGAAACTTGGATTGTTTTCCCCGGACTGTCAGAGTTTGAGGGGGAAACCTGATAGAGGTTTATAAAATGACAGAGGCATCGGCAGCAGAACCTTTCAGGTGAGAGGGGGAATGTTAAAATAAGATGTGTGGAGCAAGTTTTTTACACGGAGTTCTTGGAACGCTTTGCCAGGGCTGATGGCCAATACAATAGGGACATTTAATAGGCTTTTAGCTTAGGCATATGGATAGGCTGGGGTATTGATCACGTGAAGGCAGAGGACATGAGTTTAACTTTCACAGACATGGCAGGCCAGAGGGCCTGTTCCTGTGCTGCACTGTTCCATAATCTAACCCCTGCTTCATCCAGCATATTCTAATTTAGTTTAATAAGGTAATGCCGCATGGAAACATCCTCTTCAGTTCACCGAGTCCACGCTGACTAGCAAAATATGAGATGCTGTTCCCCCAATACGCAAATTGGAGGAACACAATCTCATGCTTCACCAGAGTATGGGGTTCAACCCATCTCTGACATCTCCCTATCGTTTCTTGATCTCACCGTCTCCATCACAGGAAACAGACTATCAACTGACGTCTATTACAAACCCACTGACTCCCACGGCTATCCGACTACACTTCTTCCCACCCTGCGTCCTGCAAAGACTCTATTCCCTGCTCCCAATTCCTCCCTCTACGTTGCATCTGCGACCGAGATGAGGATTTACGACCAGGTCATCGAAGATGTCCTCATTCTTTAGGGAACGGGGGTTCCCCTCTTCCATCATAGATGAGGCTCTCATTAGAGTCTCCCGATATCCGGCAGCTCCGCTCTTGCTCCCCCCTCCTCCCAGTCATAACAGGGCTGGAGTCCCCCTAGTCCTCACCTACCACCCCATCAGCCGTCGCATACAACACATAATCCTCCAACATTTTCGCCACTTAACCCATATAACCATATAACAATTACAGCACGGAAACAGGCCATCTCGGCCCTACAAGTCCGTGCCGAACAAATTTTTTTTCCCCCTTAGTCCCACCTGCCTGCACTCATACCATAACCCTCCATTCCCTTCTCATCCATATGCCTATCCAATTTATTTTTAAATGATACCAATGAACCTGCCTCCACCACTTCCACTGGGAGCTCATTCCACACCGCTACCACTCTCTGCGTAAAGAAGTTCCCCCTCATATTACCCCTAAACTTCTGTCCCTTAATTCTGGAGTCATGTCCTCTTGTTTGAATCTTCCCTATTCTCAAAGGGAAAAGCTTGTCCACATCAACTCTGTCCATCCCTCTCATCATTTTAAAGACCTCTATCAGGTCCCCCCCTTAACCTTCTGCGCTCCAGAGAATAAAGACCTAACTTATTCAACCTATCACTTCCAACTAGCCACATCTCCTCATCTCCACCCCTTCCCGTTTTCTGCAGAGATCGCCCCCTCCGCAATTCCCTGGTCAACTCGTCCCTTCCCACCGAAACCACCCCTCCCCAAGTACCTTCCCCTCCAACCGCAGGAGATGCAACAACTGCCCCCTATACCTCCCCCTCGACTCCGTCCGAGGACCCTGACAGTCTTTCCAGGTGAGGCAGAGGTTCACTTGCACCTCCTCCAACCTCATCTATGTATTCGCTGTTCCAGGTGTAGACTCCTATAGATCGGTGAGACCAAGCGCAGGGGAGTGTCGCTGGACACCTCCGCTCAGTCCGACTAAACCTACCTGATCTCCTGGTTGCTAAACACTTTAACTCCTCCTACCATTCCAACACTGACATCAGCGCAAAATGGAGGAACAGCACCTCATATTTTGCTTGGGCAGCTTACATCCCAGCAGTATGAATATTGACTTCTCTAACTTCAAGTAACCCTTGCTTTACCTCTCTCTCCATCCCTCCCCCTCCCCAGTTCTCTGACCAGTCTGACTGGCTCCAACTACATTTTATCTCTGTTTGCCTTGAACCGAGATTTTTAACTAACTCCCAGCTGACAATGATCTACTCTATATTTTCCTTGTTCTCAATTCCCTTTGTCCTATTTTCACACCTTACACTTCCTTATCTATGTATCTCCCTCTCCCCTGACATCAGTCTGAAGAAGAATCTCAACAAACATCACCCATTCCTTCTCTCCAGAGATGCTGCCTGACCCGCTGAGTTACTCCAGCACTTTGTGCCATTCAGTTTAAACCAGCATCTGCAGCTCCTTAGCTCCTACAGCAAAGGGTACAGATTGGAGGTTAGAAGAGAAAGATTTAATTGGGTACTTTTTCCACACAGGGGGTGGTGCGTACGTCGAAACAGCTGCCAGAGTAAGTATTTCAGGCAGGTGCAATCAGAATATTGAACAGTAAAGGATACAATGCATTTCTGCAGATGGGTCTGAAGAAGGGTCCCGACCCAAAACTTCACCTATCCATGTGTTACAGAGATACTGCCAGACCTGCAGAGTTATTCCAGTACTTTGTAAACACACCTGTTTAGATTAGCATACCGACATAACTTCCACCATGTTCACCCTGATTTTAATGACTTAAAATGTTTTGTGTATTTTTTTTTGTTTTTTGGGGGGGTTTTTTTTTTGTTTTTAATCAACTTGATTGTAATATTGATAAATGTATTGTGATTTTATGTCCTGTAAGGTGTCCTTGGGTGTCCAGAAAGGCGCCAGCAAATAAAATGCATTATTATTATTATTACTTTGTGTCCTTTAATGTAAACCATCATCTGCAGTTACTTGTTTCAACATATAAAAAACATTTAAACAGGAATATGGATAGGGAAAGTTCAGAGGAATATGAGCCAGGTATGGGCAAATGGGATTAACTTGGATGGGGCACCTTGGCCAGCATGAGCGTGGGGGGCCTTATGACTCTTATGACTCCTTCATCTATTTAAAGGTGTGAATGCCGCATTGCTTGAATTTCCCTGATGACTATTATACTTAATGCCTGCACTCCCTGAATGGACTGGGTTAAGAACACAATGGAGATAGTCACGGGGAGAAGTTGGGCAGGCGAGGACTTTATCCCTGGAGCGCAGGAAGCTAAGGGGTGATCTTATAGAGGTGTATACACTTGACCTTACAGTTTTCCCTTAAACTGCCTCAACTGCCTCAACGGGCGGTCACGGTGGCGCAGCGGTAGAGTTTCTGCCTTACGCTGAATGCAGCGCCGGAGACTCGGGTTCGATCCCGACTACGGGCGCTGTCTGTACGGAGTTTGTACGTTCTCCCCGTTGATCTGCGTGGGTTTTCTCCGAGAACTTCGGTCTCCTCCCACTTTCCAAAGACGTACAGGTTTGTAGGCTAATCGGCTTGGTAAATGTAAAAACTGTCCCTAGTGGGTGCAGGATAGTGTTAATGTGCGGGGATCGATGGTCGGTGCGGACCCGGTGGGCCGAAGGGCCTGTTTCCGCGCTATATCTCTAAATTAAACTAAACTAAATAAAGAAGAGGAATGCCAAACAATCCAATTACAAGGGTGGGGTGTTGTTTTGGTGTACCACATGAAATTTACATTTCCTTATTTATCTCAGTTATGGCGCTGACAATCATTTATTGTATCCAAAGCACTGGCTGCATGCTGAGGTAATGAAAGGTTATATCCTTGTTATTTTCTTGTGCATTAAAGGGACACGAGAGTGAGCAGCTTTGTTGAAGATCTGAATGATTTTACTGAGCATCGGCCTTAAGAAGGGTCTCGGCCCGAAACGTCACCAATCATCAGTCTGAAGAAGGGTCTCGACCCGAAATGTCGCCAATTCCTTCTCTCCATAGATGCTGCCTCACCCGCTGAGTTTCTCCAGCATTTTTTGTCTATCTTCGATTTTTCCGGCATCTGCAGTTCTTTCTTAAACATTTATTCCTTTGAACCTGTTTTAGAAAGATACAGTCCTAGTCGTAGAGTGACACAATGCAAAAACAGGTCCATCATTGCTATACCAAAGAAGCACCCAATCAATGCTAAACTCATTTACCAGCATTTGCTCCGTAGCCTTCTATGGCTTGGCGATTCAACTGCTTGACTGGACTGGACAAGCTAGATGCAGGAAAATATTTCCCAATGTTGGGCGAGTCCAGAATCGGGGGGCCACAGTCTTAGAATAAAGGAGAGGCCATTTAAGACTGAGGTGAGAAAAAACGTTTTCACCCAGAGAATTGTGAATTTGTGGAATTCCCTGCCACAGAGGGCAAGAAGGCCAAATCACTGGATGGATTTATGAGAGTTACATAGAGACCTTGGGGCTGGTGGAATCAAGGGATATGGGGAGAAAGCCGGCAAGGGTTACTGAATGGGGACGATCAGCCATGATCACATTGAATGGCGGTGCTGGCTCGAAGGATCGAATGTCCTCCTCCTGCACCTATTTTCTATGTTTCTATGACTAGAGACTTATTAAAGTTGTGAGAGTCTCTACCATCTCAGGCAGTGACCCAATTCCCAATCACCTTTCAGATCCACTCTAACCCTTGTATAATTCACCTCTGCCTCCTACCACCAAGCCAGGTTTGGATCCACTGTCCCAACTCCCCTTGGATCTGGAGTCGGAGCTGGGCGACTATTTGTGTGCCCTATCATACATTACAATCGCTCCGTACTTTTAAATCTTTATTTCAACAGCAGCAGTTCTTACACTAATTATATGCTCTCCGTAATCTCCTATCAGGCAAGAGGTACAGAATCTTGAAAACGCACACCTCCAGATTCAAGGACAGTTTCTTCCCAGCTATTATCAGGCAACTGAACCGTCTTCTCACCAGCTAGAGAGTGGTCCTCACTTCCCATCTATCTCATTGGAGACCTTTAAATATAATCAGACTTTATCTTCAACTAAATGCTGTACCCCTTATCCTTACACCGTGGTCGGCTTGATTGTAAACATGTCAGGCACGGGTTATTGATTGGGGACAATCAGCCATGATCACAATGAATGGCGGTGCTGGGCCGAATGGCCTCCTCCTGCACCTATTTTGTATGTTTCTATGTATAGTCTTTACTTTGGCTGGATAGCATGCAACAAAAGCTTATCATTGTGCCCGGTAGATGTGACAGTAATAGACTAAACTATCCCATGGGCTCTTAGCACTTCAACCAGGGTCCCATGTGTGACCATGTCAAAGGCATTATAGAAACTGGTATAGACCTATCAAGTGCAGTATCCTCATCAATACACTTTATTATCTTTTCAAAATGCTCGCTTTCATTCAGATCTCTAACAAAGCTCTGCTGACTATCTTTGAACAATTCCGCCTTTCATAATCATAATCGTACTTTATTAGCCAAGTATGTTTTGCAACATACGAGGATTTGATTTGCCATACAGTCATACCAATAAAAAGCAACAGAACACACAAAAATACATTTTAACATAAACATCCACCACAGTGACTCCTCCACATTCCTCGCTGGGATGGAAGAAGAAAAAAAGAAGAAGGGTCTCAACCCAAAATGTCATCTATTCCTTCTCTCCAGAGATGCTGCCTGTCCCGCTGAGTTACTCCAGAGTTTTGTGTCTATCTTCTAGAAGTGATTGTTGGTCAGTTTCAATAGCCACATAAGGTTAAAGTAGGAACTGTGTCTTAACTGATATCTGATTACTGCAGGTATGTTGTATTGAAGCAGTTTTTGTTTCTCCCCAGACTTGTTTTTTTCCAAGACAGCTTTTTTTCAGTTTGTCCAAATTTCTAAAGTAACTTTTAGTGATCTGACCCATTACAATGGTGCCATATGCAAATTCATAAATGTAGTTGGTGCAGATTTGGCTGCACAGTCACGTGTGTATAAGGAGAATGAGGTTTTGAAAACTTCAAATTCCCCAGAGTCAATATCACCAACACTTTCTCCTGGACCACCCATGTTGAAACAACAACCAAGATGGAATGCCTCTACTTCCTTAGAGGGCTTAGAGAGTTTGGCATGTCCCCTACAACTCTCACCAACTTCTACAGATGCAGCATAGAAAGTATTTTATCAGGATGCATCACAGCTTGGTTTGGGAACAGCTCCATCCAGGACCGCAAGAAATTGCAGCGAATTGTGGACGCAGCCCAGACCATCGCACAAACCAACCTCCCATCTATTGATTCCTTTTATACCTCACGCTGCCTCGGAAAGGCCAGCAGCATAATCAAGGACGAGTCGTGCCCTGGCCATTCCATCTTCTCCCAGCTTCCATCGGGCAAAAGGTATAGAAGTGTGAAAACGCCCACCTCCAGATTCAGGGACAGTTTCTTCCTAGCTGTTATCAGGCAACTTAATCAACCTACCACAACCAGAGAGCGGTGCTGAACTAGTATCTACCTCTGATGTCCCTCGGACTATCCTTGCTGGCTTTACCTTGCATTAAACGTTATCATGTATCTATACACTGTAAATGGATTGATTGTAATCATGTATTGTCTTTCTGCTGACGCAAGAAAAAGTACCTCGCTACATGTGACAATAAACTAAACTGAAACTGAACTGCACTCTTGTGAGGTATTATTTAGAGATATAGCATGGAAACAGGCCCTTCGGCCCATTAAGTCCATGTGACCCATCGCTCACCTGTTCACACAAGTTCTTCGTTATCCCACTTTTGCTCCCACTTCCTACACATTAGGAGCAAATTTTATAGAAGCCATTTAACCTACAAATCGCTCGTCTTTGGGATGTGGGAGGAAACCAGAGCACCCGGAGGAAATCGACGTGGTCACGGAGAGACCATGCAAACTCCGTGCAGACAGCAGCTGAGGTCAGGTTCGAACCTGGGTCCCTGGTGCTGTGAGGCATTCACATTTTTCCAATGAGTATTTTGGTCCTTTTACTTTTTACTCCCTCGTAGATTTCATTTCTCTTCCCTTAACCTTCCAAAGACATGTGAGTTTGATTGATTGATTGGCCTATATAAATTGCCCCTGGTGTGTAGGGAGTGGATGAGAAAATGGGATGACATAGAACTAGTGTGAATGGGTGATTGGAGGGTTGGCATTGACTCAGTGGGCCGAAGGGCCTGTTTCCCCACTGTGTCTCTAAATTAATCTAAACAAACGTACAATGAACCAGATTGGTTTTGCACAGCATATGTGCATTTACCATTTTTGGCCTTTTCATTCCAAATCATTATTTCATGAACCAAAGATAAATCTGTAAACTATTTTAAACTAGTGTCTCTAAAACCTAAAAAAGCTATATTTCCTCATATTCTTTAATTTTTGAAATCAAGTTATTATTAACAGTCCGTTGCCAAGGTGTTAATTGGTTTCTAACCACTTCAGCAAGCAGTGTGTTCTCATGGAATGTATCTGCTAAACTCCTTTGTTCATTCTTGCATTAGCCCCATTGCGTTTGGCAATCTCCCATGCCAATTTCTTCTGACAGCTCCCAAAGCTTCACTCCTCAAGTTTCTGAAGCCTGCCAGAATCCAATTTGGCCTTTTGTTTATTGTATCAACTTGGTTCCTGAAAGAAAAACCAGGAGGAAGTAATTTATGAGGGATTTAGTCTTTAGGCGGCAGGCTGCTAGAGTTGCTGCCACATTGTGCCAGAGACTCTGGTTCGATCCTGACCTCGTTAATCTGTCCCTGTGGAGTTTGCACCTTCTTCCTGTGACCGCATGCGTTTCCCCAGGGTGCTGCAGTTTCCACCCACATCCCAAAGACGTGGGTTTGGGCTCGTTTTGTACAAATATATTTAATATGGAATCTTTTACTTTTTACTCCCATGTAGTTATACTTCTTCTTCTCTTAATGAAAGAATGAATGAATGAATACATTTATTGGCCAAGTATTCACATACAAGGAATTTGCATTGGTGCTCCGCCCGCAAGTGACAACGACATACAGTGACAGTTAGGAATGACACGTAAAACATTAAACATTAATAATAAAACATTATTGATTAAACATGTGAATTAAATAAAATACCAGAGTAAAGGGAGGCTACAGATTTTTGGCTGTTGAGTAGATCAACTACTTGTGGAAAAAGGCTGTTTTTATGTCTGGTGGCAGCTTTGACTAAACTGAACTAGTCTGAACTAGTGTGAATGGGCGATCGATGATATTTGAGGACGAGATAGGCAGAACAGCCTGTTTTTATATTGTACTAAATGAAACACAGGTTTAAATTGGCATTGTTGACAAGCCTGATATTGTGGGCCAAGAGGCCTGTTCCTGTGCCGTACTCTTCTATGTTCTCAATACTGCTCCTTGCTCTTTCCTTTGTAATAGATAATATTGTCAAAAAATATATACCAGGAACAGGAGCCATCTCCACCATCAAGGACCCCCTACCACCCATCACACCACATCTTCTCCATTCTGCCATCTAGGAAGAGGTACAGGAGCATCAGCTGCAAAGCCAGCAGGATGCTCCACAGCTTCTTCCCACAGGCAATAAGACTGGTTAACGGACTGTGTCCCCTCCCCAAATATCGTTCACCAACACATTCAACCTCGTCCATACTTTGACAGTTAGGCACCTAATTCTCCCAATTTTGTTAGTCCTTGCTGTCTCCTCCCCTTCCTCAGCCCCCCTGCTGTCTCCTCCCATCCCCCAGCCTTCGGGCTCATCCTCCTTTTTCTCTTTCTTGTCCCCCCCCCCCCCCCCCCCCCGCCCCCGATCAGTCTGAAGAAGGGTTTCGGCCCGAAACGTTGCCTATTTCCTTCGCTCCATAGATGCTGCTGCACCCGCTGAGTTTCTCCAGCTTTTTTGTGTACCTTCGATTTTCCAGCATCTGGAGTTCCTTCTTAAACAAAGTAAAGCCACTGTTCGGTCTGAATGCCTGTTTTTATTCTATTGTAAATTTTAGGCCTACTTTCGGTTTCTAGACATGGTAATTTTAATTTGTCTTTAAAGCTCTATGTATTTATCCTTTTTTATTAACTACACTGAATGGAAACTGATCGAGCAACTTTTTTTCGTTTCCTCTGTGTATGCGAGTACGCAGTGAAAATGATATTAAAGAAATACTGATACTGATGAAAAAAAAGGTGTTTGGGAAGATGAAAGGCCTTAATGTGGATAAGTCACCTGGACCGGTGGACTAGGGGGGTTCTAAAACAGATGGCTTTAGAGATTATGGAGGCATTAATAGTGATATTTCAAGAATCACTGGAGTCAGGAGAGGGCCCAGACGATTGGGAAATTGTTAATATTACCCCACTGTACAAGAAGGGAGCAAAGCAGAATAGTGGGAACTATAGGCCAGTTAGTCTGACGTCAGTGGTTGGGAAGATTTTAGAGTCCATTATAAAGGATGAGGTTATGGAGTACTTAGAAGTTCATGATAATATAGGCCGAATTCAGCATGGATTTATGAAGGGGAGATCTTGCCTGACGAATCTGCTGGGATTCTTTAATAATAATAATAATAATAACTTTATTTATAAAGCACTTTAAACAACTGCAGTTGCCACAAAGTGCTGTACATGAGAACTCATGGACAAAAAGCTATTACAAACCATTAAAAACCGTAAAACAAAGGACTATAAAACAGTAAAAATTAAAAGACATTAAAAGCACTAAAAACAGGAGCAATGTCTCAGCCAGTGTCGAAAGCCAGAGAATAAAAAAGAGTTTTTAGGGAGGATTTGAAGATGGACAGTGAGGGGGCCTGTCTGATGTGCAACGGCAAGGTGTTCCAGAGTGCCGGAGCAGCAACAGAAAAAAAGTAAATAGCAGGATAGACAAAGGAGAGTCAGTGGATGTTGGTTACTTAGATTTTCAAAAAGCCTGTTATAAAATGCCACACGTGAGGCTGCTGAGGAAGATGAGAGCCCACGGAATCAAAGGGCAGATACTAGCATGGATATCAGGTTGGCTGGATGGCAGAAGGCAGAGTGGCAATAAAGGGGGCTTTTTCTGGTTGGCTGCCAGTGGCTATTGGAGTTTTACAGGGGTCGGTGCTGGGGCCGCTGCTCTTCACGTTGTATATTAATGATTTGGATGAGGGGATTGAAGGCTTTGTGGCAAGTTTGCAGATTATACAGAAATAGGTGGAGGGGCCGGTAGTGTAGAGAAAGCAGGGACTCTGCAGAAGGACTTGGACAGGTTGGGAGAGTGGGCAATGAAGTGGCAGATGAAATATAGTGTAGCAAAGTGTGGAGTCATGCATTTTGGTCGTAGGAATAAAGGCGTAGACTATTTTCTATATGGAGAGAGAATCGGAGATGCAAAGGGACTTGGATTCCCAATACGTAAATTTTCAAGTCAAATCGGTAGTAAGGAAGACAAACTATTTATTTCAAGAGGATGAGAATATAAAAACAGGGATGTAATGCTGGGGCTCTATAAAGCGTTGGTCAGGCCGCATTTGGAGTATTGTGAGCAATTTTGGCCACCATATCTGAGGAAGGATGGACTGTGATGTATAGAGGAGGTTTACAAGAATGATCCCAGGAATGAGTGGATTAACATATGATGAGCGTTTGAAGGCACTGGGCCAGTGCTCACTGTATTTTAGAAGAACGAGGGGGGGACCTCATTAAAACTTACCAAATAGTGAAGGGTTTTGATAGAGTGGATGTGGAGAGGATGTTTCCACTAGTGGGAGAGTCTAGGACTAGATGTCATAGCCTCAGAATTAAAGGACGTTCCTTTATGAAGGAGATGAGGAGCAATTGCTTTAGTTAGAGGGTGGGGAATCTGTGAAATTCATTGCCACGGAAGGCTGTGGAGGCAAAGTCAATGGATATTTTTAAGGCAGAGGTAGATTCTTGATTAATACAAGTGTCAGAGGTTATGGGGAGAAGGCAGGAGAATGGGGTTGAGAGGGAGAGATAGATCAGCCATGATTGAATGGCGGAGTACACCTGATAGGCCGAATAGTCGAATTCTGCTCCTATCACTTATGACCTTATAATAAATGGTAACGGCCACAGCCCATAAAATACATTTTAAGGGAATCAATAAACTATTCACATTTCTTATACATGTGCCTTCATCATCTATATAACTAAAAGTCTCATCTTGACCACTTCCAGTCTGTGCTGTATATTGATTTTAGAAAAAACGCTACCCTATATCGCTATGATTTTTGGCCATCTTTTACACCGCTGAGGCATCCCGAGGATTTTTCCGATCGATGAAAAATAAAAAAGACATGAGTGTTTAAAAAATCTTGAGATTTTGTCGGTCAATCACCACGATGAAGGTAATGCCCCTTCCGGGGGGGTGGGGACATGACTATAAAACCCCGGATGCCTGGACATGTGTCAGTCACTCGCGAGGGAGAGTCCACAACTGTGATTCTAAGCTGTGAATCAGCTGAACTGTGAGGTTGCAATGTACTTGCAATAAATGATTTGTTAGTCCTTAAAGACAATGCAATGAGTTGTTTGGCAATTTGGTGGCCTGCACTCTGCTTGAAATGTGATGAAATTGAATTTGGTGGCCTGCACTCTGTATGAAATGCTATGAAATTAAATGTGGTGTCCTGCGCTCTGCTTGAAATGCTATGAAATTGAATGTGGTGCCTGCACTCTGCTTGAAATGTAATGGCATCGAAGGTGGTGGCCTGCACTCTGCTGGAAATGTGATGGAAACGAATGTGGTGGCCTGCACTCTGCTTGAAATGCAATGGATTCGAATGTGGTGGCCTGCACTCTGCTCGAAATGCATTGGAATAGAATGTGGTGGCCTGCACTCAGCTCGAAATGCTATGGAATCGAATGTGGTGGCCTGCACTCTGCTCAAAATGCTATGGAATCGAATTTGGTGGCCTGCACTCTGCTTGAAATGCGATGGAATCGAATGCGGTGGCCTGCACTCTGCTTGAAATGCTGTGAAATTGAATGTGGTGGCCTGCACTCTGCTTGAAATGGAATTTCAAGGAATGAGCCGTGAGTGAACTGCAAGCCCACCAGCCCTGAGTAACTGAGCTGCCAGCCCATCAGCCCTGAGTGACTGAGCTGCCAGCCCACCAGTCCTGAGTGACCAGTGACACCAGTCCAAGAATCCATTCGGCCCACAGACTATAGTCGTCCTCTGGAAACCAGTCCCTTCGGCCCACAACACCCATACTAGCGCTCCAGAAAGCCCCCCCACTGGCCACCAATATTTCAATTGGTGGAGAGGTGGAATATTGCGTTGGGGGACCAGCCCTCCCATGCGCCCCCATGCCCCCCCACTTAGTCTAGAGTTATGAGAGGCAGCGCAGGAACAGGCCCTTCGGTCAACCGAGTCTGTGTCGACCAGCGATCACCTCGTACACTAACACTATTCTACATCCTATGGACAATTTTACAATTTACCAAAGCCAATTAACCTACAAACCTGTACTTCGTTGGATTGTGGTTGGATACCGGAGCACCGGGAGAAAATGGGAGCATTTCGAGCTGAGTGCAGGGCACCACATTTGATTCCATAGCATTTTGGGCAGAGTGCAGGCCACCACATTCAATTCTATAGCATTTCGAGCAGAGTGCAGGCCACCACATTCGATTCCATTGAAATCTAATCTCATTTGCTGTTTGTGAGAACTTGCTATGGGCAGACTGATCCCAGCTACTGACTGCACAGTGGTACAGCAGACAGAGTTGCTACCTCAACAGCGCCAGACACCCGGGTTTGATCCTGACCTTGGGGGTTGTCGGTGTGGAGTATGCCTGTTCTCACGATGACCGTGTGGTTTTCCTCCGGGTGCTCCAGTTTCCTACCACATCCCAAAGACGTGCGGGTTTGTAGGTTAATTGGTCTTCTGTAGATTGCAAAAGTGAGACAATATAGATCTGGTGTGAACAGGTGAATGATGGACTTGATGGACCTGTTCCAACATTGTGTCTCTAACATCTAAAGTATTTTCCAAACTGAGCCAACAGCTGGATGCATTTAGATTGTGATGAGAAATTCTTCAAAATTCTTCCCTTAAGTCGCATGAAAACAATGACTGCTTTGTTTACCCCACCCTACCACAGGGTAATAACATCTTTGTGTAAGAAATAACTGCAGATGCTGGTTTAAATCAAAGGTAAACGCAAAGTGCTGGAGTAACTCAGCGGGACAGGCAGCATCTCTGGAGAGAAGGATTGGCTGACGTTTCGGGTCGAGACCCTTCTTCAGTCTGAACTCACCTGCTGAGTTTCTCCAACATTTTGTGTCTACCTTTCGTCAGTAACTTATCGAGAAAACAACAACGACCTTCAACGGTGACAAGGAAATGGACAGGTAATTATACAGTCATGTCAATGACAAATTTAATGGTTTAGGGGATTTTTTAAATTACTTCCTTAAAGTTTAGATGAATGCTGGAATCTTGTCTAGAACACAAACTGCTGGAGTAACTATTGGGCCAGGAAGCATTTCTGGAGGACATTTCAGGGGTTTCTGAAATACGTGCAAGACTTCACTCTTAAGTTGCACACTAGTGGACCATCAATGTCAAAGTTATTCGTAGGACAGGTTACAATTGATGAAGTGCTTTAGATAACAGATATACAATTGAAAAGAAAACTGGGTGGCACAGTGGCGCAGCGGTAGAGTTGCTGCCAGACAGTGCCAAAGACCCGGGTTCGATCCTGACCACGGGTGCTGAATTTGCACGTTTCTCACTGTGACCACATGGTTTCTCTCCGGGCTGCTCCTGGTTTCCAACCACCCAGGCCATCGAAGTCACTCAGGGCTGGTGGGCTGTCAGTTAATCAGGACTTTGGTAAATAGTCAGTTACTCAAGGTATGGGCTGGCAGTTCATCACGGCTGTTCCTGTAAAGGTGATTTCAAGCTGGGGCAGCGCACCAGATTTTCGATTGACCGAGCAGCCTGTTCCCGCGCATTCAATCTCATAACATTTAGAGCAAGTGGGGGGGGGGGGGTCGATATGTTCGCATGGAATGTTAGCCCTTATGGAACGCAATATATTCCAGCCCTCCACCACATTCCAATGAGGTGGCCAGTGGGGGGGGGGGGGGGCACTCTGGAGTGCTAGTATGGGTGTTATGGGCTGAAGGGACTGGTTTCCAGAAGGCGAATATGGACTGTGGGCCGAATGGATTCTTGGGCTGGCAGCTCAGTCACTAAGGCCTAGTGGGCTGGCAGCTCAGTCATTCAGGGCTGGTGGGCTGGCGGGCTGGCAGCTCAGTTACTCAGGGCTGGTGGGCTTGCAGTTCACTCACGGCTATTCCTTGAAATTCCATTTCAAGCAGATTGCAGGGCACCACATTCAATTTCATAGCATTTCAAGCAGAGTGCAAGCCACCACATTCAATTTCATAGCATTTCAAGCAGAATGCCGGCCACCACATTCAATTTCATAGCATTTCAAGCAGAGTGCAAGCCACCACATTCAATTTCATAGCATTTCAAGCAGAATGCCGGCCACCACATTCAATTTCATAGCATTTCAAGCAGACTGCAGGCCACCACATTCCACTTCATGGCATTTCAAGCAGCAGGCCACCAAATTGAATGTTTCGTTGCATTTCTTGAAATGCTATGAAATTGCATGTGCCACCCTGCATTCTGTTTGAAAGGAATTTCAAGGAGCAGAATGCAGGCCCACCACATTGAGTTTCAGCTAGCCAGCCCGCAGAGTGCACCAGCCACCACATTCGAGCTCCATACCATTGTGAGCAGAGTGCAGGCCACCACATTCCATTCCATAGCATTTCAAACTGTCTGCAGGACACCACATTCGATTCCAATGCATTTCTAGCAGAGTGCAGGCCACCACATTCAAATCCATTGCATTTCAAGCAGAGTGCAGGCCACCACATTCGTTTCCATCGCATTTCCAGCAGAATGCAGGCCAACACATTCCATTACATTTCAAACAGAGTGCAGGCCACCAAATTCAATTTCATAGCATTTCAAGCAGAGCGCAGACCACCAAATTGCCAAACAACTCATTGCATTGTCATTAAGGGCTAACAAAACAATATTCCACCTCTCCATAAGGGCTCACATTTCTTATGGAATCGAATGTGGTGGCCTGCACTCTGCTTGAAATGCTATGAAATTGAATGTGGTTGTCTGCACTCTGCTTGAAATGCTATGAAATTGAATGTGGTGCGCTGCCCCCTGCTTGAAACTCTGGACTTTCAAGGAATAGCCGTGAGTGAACTGCCAGCCCACCAGCCCTGAGTAACTGAGCTGCCAGCCCAAGTCCTGAGTAAGCCTGAGTGACTGAGCTGCCAGTTTACCAGGCCTGGGTGACTGAACTGCCAGCCCACCAGGCCTGAGTGACTGAACTGCCACCCCAAGAACCCACAGCCCACAGTCTATACTAGCCCTTTGGAATATCCAGTACCTTCGGCCCATAACACCATACTAGCGCTACAGAACCCCCCCCCCCACGCCCCTCACTGTCCACCAATATTGGAATTGGTGGAGAGGTGGAATGTTGCGTTGGGGGACCAGCCCTCCCGTGTGAACATGGGACCCAACGGGTCCCTCTCAGTCTAGTTCCCTTTAGAGTTATGAGATGCAGCGCAGGAACAGGCCCTTCGGTCAATCGAGTCTGTGCCAACCAGCGATCACCTCGTACACTAACACTATTCTACATACTATGGACAATTTTACTATTTACCAAAGCCAATTAACCTACAAACCTGTACTTCGATGGATTGTGGTTGGAAACCGGAGCACCCGGAGAAAACCCATGTGGTCACAGTGAGAACGTGCAAATTCAGCACCCGTGGTCAGGATCGAACCCGGGTCTTTGGCACTGTCTGGCAGCAACTCTACCGCTGCGCCACTGTGCCACCCAGTTTTCTTTTCAATTGTATATCTGTTATCTAAAGCACTTCATCAATTGTAACCTGTCCTACGAATAACTTTGACATTGATGGTCCACTAGTGTGCAACTTAAGAGTGAAGCCTTGCATGTATTTCAGAAACCCCTGAAATGTCCTCCAGAGATGCTTCCTGGCCCAATAGTTACTCCAGCAGTTTGTGTTCTAGACAAGATTCCAGCATTCATCTAAACTTTAAGGAAGTAATTTAAAAAATCCCCTAAACCAATCAATTTGTCATTGACATGACTGTATAATTACCTGTCCATTTCCTTGTCACCGTTGAAGGTCGTTGTTGTTTTCTCGATAAGTTACTGAGGAAAGGTAGACACAAAATGTTGGAGAAACTCAGCAGGTGAGTTCAGTCTGAAGAAGGGTCTCGACCCGAAACGTCAGCCAACCCTTCTCTCCAGAGATGCTGCCAGTCCCACTGAGTTACTCCAGTTACTTTTGCGTTTACCTTCGATTTAAACCAGCATCTGCAGTTATTTTTTACACAAAGATGTTATTACCCTGTGGTAGGGTGGGGTAAACAAAGCAGTCATTGTTTTCATGCGACTTAAGGGAAGAATTTTGCTGAATTTCTCATCACAATCTAAATGCGTCCGGGGGGGGGGAGACTCAGGCGCTTGGCGGATAGCCAAGAGTCTGATTCTGGTTAACTTCTTTCAACCTGCTGTTGTCTAATATAAGAGACTGGGACCTAACTGGGAAGTAATAGGTAATAATTATTAGTATATATTGGTACATACTAGTATATATTAGTATATATTTAATGCTAGATTATTGGAAGATGCATTTAGATATACAGATTCGAAGTTTTCAAAAAATATATATATATCATTTGGTTTTGAACTGGCCTTTCCTCCTTCTGTCAGGTCTCGGGTTTGATCTAGTTTCTGTTTCTTATTGGTTTTTAGTATTAGAGTGTGCATTCTTGTTTTATTTTGGTGTCTCACATCTCCTCTTGTTTCAGGTCCCATTTCCTGTCAGGTCATTTACCCTCATGTGATTGTTGGCCCCGCCCTGATGTGTTTCACCTGTGTCTCGTTATCCCCTGCTAGTCTGTATTTAAGCCCTTTGTGTTTTAGTTCTCATTGCCAGTTCGTTGTGTATGCTACTTGGTATCACCTCGTTCCAGCTCTAGAAATCTTGTGACCTTGTGATCTCGACCATTGCCTGTTTTTCGACCACTGTTTTTTGCCTGCTCCTAGATTGTACTGTTGCCTCTGTTTTTGCTTACCTGTGTACCGACTTGGACCGATTAAACTCTGAAGACTGATCTGCCCTGTGTCTGAGCCTGCATTTGTGTCCTCCTCCTCGTTCAGTTCTGATACCTTCTTGCAATATTTGGTCAAGGGAGTGGAGCTTAATGTAAATTAACATCTACAGAAGTTCTTAAGAACTTAGCTACCACCAATAGGTGGTTATTCTTTTATAGTATCCTTTTTAGATTCTATAATATTACTTTTTAAAATTATTTCTTTATAAAGGTCACACTTTTTTGTCTTTTTTAAGGTTTATTTTGAAAGGGATATGCCAACAAAATCTAACAGTCGCAGGTGACCACCCAACACCTAGAGGACTGAGGTATTGTGTTGCACCTTTAAGATTATACTTTAAGGTATCAAAATGATTCTCAATGCAAGACGATAAACAAAAGAAAATTGGAGGAATCACGTTTTGTAGCTGGAATATAAGGGGCGCTAATGAACCAATTAAAAGAGGTAAGATTTTCGCCCAAATAAAATCACTCAACTCTGACATAATTTTCCTACATGAAACACACTTGAAACGTCAAGCTCAGACTAGATTGAAGGCAAATTGGATTGGGCAAACATATTACTCTTCATTTATTTCTAAATCTAGAGGCAAGGCAATTATTATTTGTAAAGGTATGCCATTTAAATCAAAGCATATTCTAACAGATAAAGAAGGGGGGTAAGTTATAGTCACGGGAGAAATTTACTATGATGAACTTACTATGATAAACATTTATGCTCCTAACTTTGATAATCCTTAATTCTTTAATAAAATTCTGGATATAATTTCGGAGTTTAATTATCAAAATGTGATAATTGGGGGAGATTTCAAATTGCATTTTAGACCCATATCTGGACAAATCTACAAAACAAAAGAGGATTAATATAAAATCTAAAACCAGTGAACTCCTAAATAGATATATAAAAAACACAAATATAGATAGATAGATAGATAGATAGATAGCCTTTATTGTCATTCAGACTGAAGTCTGAACGAAATTGCAGCAGTCATACATATAATACAATAAAAACAACAATAAACAATTAACATCCACCACAGTGAGTCCACCCAGCATCTCCTCACTGTGATGGAGGCAAAAGTCTTAGGTCTGCAGTCTCTTCCCTCCTCTTCTCCCTCTGCGCTGAGGCGATCCCCCACCGGGCGATGATAAAAACAGTCGTATAACAGACGTATGGAGGATTGCTAATCCAGTTGGAAGGGAATACTCTTTTTACTCAACGGTACATAAAACGTATTCGCGTATCGACTATTTTCTAGTGGATACGAAATTAATTGCATACACATTTAACCTTAAATATCATAATAGTATCATTTCTGATCACTCCCCACTAACTTTCTTTTAAAGTAGAAGGAATGTCTAATACAAAATCGTTTTCGAGGTTTAACTCCCAAATTTTAAACAAACCACAAGGTTGTACATATTTAAAACATCAGATAGAATTTTTTTTTGAGACTAACAACACTCCAGGTATTTCATCCTCTTTATTATGGGAAGCTTTTAAGGCATTTATCAGAGGAGTTATAATTTCATATCAAGCTTTTCAAAATAAACAGAATAATATTGAACAATTGCAGCTAGAAGAACAAATTAGACAATTAGATATAGATAATGCTAAAGACCCAACCATAGACAAACATAATAACAATACAGTGTATTAAAATTGAAACTAAACAACATTTTATCTGCAAGAGTAATAAGACTATTTCAAATTACAAAACAGGGACATTTTGAATTCGGCGATAAACCACATAAACTTCTGGCAAGTCAGCTGAAAAAACAGGAAAAGGAAAATACGATTACCAAAATTAAATCAGATAAAGGTGAATTGTTAACATTAC
Source organism: Leucoraja erinaceus (assembly GCF_028641065.1). Lineage (NCBI taxonomy): Eukaryota > Metazoa > Chordata > Chondrichthyes > Rajiformes > Rajidae > Leucoraja > Leucoraja erinaceus. The sequence goes on along the minus strand of NC_073378.1, from coordinate 132,415,173 downwards.
CTAAAGACATTAATAAGATTTGCTCAATTTTATCAAAACTTATATACATCTAAAACTTCAACAGATAATACCAAAATTATAAAATTTTTAGACAAGTGTAATCTACCAAAACTAAATCTGTTGGAACAAGGGGAATTAGGAGCTCAGGTCTCAGTCAAAGAAATAGAAGAAACAATAAACTTGTTGAAGAACGCTAAAACGCCAGGACCGGATTGCTTTAGTAACGAATTCTATAAAAGATTTTGAGATAATCTCACCACGCTTACAAAAACTATACACACATGCATTTAAAGAACAGACATTACCAGAAACACTAGCCAAATCAACTATTGCACTTATACCTAAAAAAGATAAAGAACCTGGTTCATGCAGAGCCATAGCACTGTTAAATACAGATCAGAAAATATTAGCGAAGACCCTAGCGAGAAGATTGGGTAAATATGTTAGTAAATTAATAAATGCGGATCAAACGGGGTTTATACCCAAGAGATACTCATTCAACAATTTGAGACGTTTGTTTAATATAATGCATTCACATAAAATTGAAGAAGAAGACATCAATTATTTCATTGGATGCAGGAAAAGCATTTGACCAAGTGGAATGGCAATACCTTTTTAGAATATTGCAAAAATTTCAAATGGGAGAGAATTTTATCTCATGGGTAAAATTATTATATGACAAGCTGACTGCTAGAATACTGACCAATAACATACTATCTTCGAAATTTCAACTATCCAGGGGCAATAGGCAGGGATGCGCATTATCGCCCCTGCTATTTGCTCTTGTGATAGAGCCCCTGGCAGAAAGTATAAGAATGCATCCGAATATCCATGGTTATAATACCAAACATTCGAACAATAAAATTTCATTATATGCAGATGACGTATTATTATACATTACAAAATCGCAAATCAACATACCAAAAATATTAAATTCAATAGAGGAATTTGGTTCCTTTTCAGGATATAGAATAAATTGGAATAAAAGCGAAATTACGATGATAAAACCTCAAGAGCCGACACACCTTTTAAAATTCCCCTTTAGAATTGCAACAGAAAAATTTAAATATTTGGGTATCCAAATTACCAGAAAATATAAATCTTTATTTAATGCAAATTATACTAACTAAATAAAATGCATTGATTAAATTTTGGAAAACACTCACGATGTCTTTAACAGGCAGAATAAATGCTACAAAAATGATTTTTCTACCACAAATTTTGTATTTATTTCAATCAATACCAATAAAATACTTACCGCTCCTTTCTCCAAAGGTAATAAATAGGAGTTAAAATGCTTGGAGACATGTATGAAATGAGAAACCTTTTATCATTTCAACAACTACAATTAAAATACAACCTGAAAAGTAATCAATATTTCAAATACCTTCAAATTCGATGTACTTGAAAAAACACACTAAGAATATCACTTCAAGAATTTAATCTCGATCTATTTAGATTTTCAGTAAAAAATGTTTACTCATTTGATGGAAAGAATAAGGGAGTAAAAAACTTGACTCTGATATTATAAATTTCATCGCACAAATACAAGTATGAGTGCAACGAAATGCAGATAATTGGACGAATCAACGAAATGCAGTTTTGCGTCAGTCCGTAGTAGTTTAAAATAAAATAAAATTGAACCTCAATACAGAACTGATTACAGAGCTGCGGACAGGAAGGCACTACAACGGGTGGTGAAAACCGCGCAGCACATCATCGGTGCCCCGCTCCCTGCCATGGATGCCCTCCACCGAAAATGGTGTCTGAGACGGGCTGGGAAGATCATCAAAGACCCCTCACACCCCAACCATGGACTGTTTGCCCTCCTCCCATCAGGGAGGCGGTACAGGAGCCTCAGGTCACGTACTAGTAGGATGAGGAACAGCTTCTACAACAACATAATCACATTGCTGAACTCGGAGTCCCGCCGATAGATTTCTCAGGTCCCTCCGTCCCCATTGTATAATTATTCTGTATTTCTTGATTATTCTGTATCTTCTCTCTTTCTATTTTTTTTGTTTTCTTTATGCACAACTACTACGGACTGACGCAAAACTGCATTTCGTTGCACTCATACTTGTATTTGTGCGATGACATTAAAGTTGAATTGAATTGAATTGAATTGAAATCTTCAGATCAATGGAAGACGGATGTAAGCTGACCTCGTTTCAAAAATGTCTACTTAATTATGGCTTAATAACGGCAAAAAAACGTATACTTAAATTCTGGAAAAATGCACCCACACCAACGCTCAAAATGTGGATTTCAAACATGTCGGAAATGTTACATCTTGAAGATATGAGATTCGTCCTATCAGGCAAAACAGACCCATTCTTAAAGATTTGATCTCTATTTATCGACTTATTACAAGCATGTGGTGCAACATAACCGTAGAAATTAATTGTTTCAGAACCGGGTGAGGGGTGGGTAAAGATATGAAGTAGGTATATCCCTCTCAATCTCTTTTTTTTTCTCTTTTTCTCTTCTTTTTGCCTTTTTTTTCTTATTTCACATCTCCTTCTTGTTTTCTTTTTCGAGCTATATAATATTCTCTTTTCTCTCTATTTCTTGCTTGTCTCTTTTATTATTAAATTAAAAATAAGAAGTTGTATATGAAATGTAATATGTTATTCATGTTAATCAATATCTGTGGTGGGAATGGACAGACGACTTTTTGGATCGAGGCCCTTCCTCAGACTTTAGGTTTAATGTGCGAATTGAGGGCTCTCTGCTCTTTCTCAACCAGGGATCATCCAAATCCTCAGGAAAAGGCCCTTCGGCCCACAATGCCTGTGCCGAACATGATGCCAACCAGCTCTTATCTGCCTGCAAGTAATCCATATACCTCCATTCCCTGCATATCCAGGTGCTGATCCAACGCCACTATCAGTACAAACAAGGTATGTAACCTTTACATCGGCAAGACCAAGCGTAGACTCGGCAACCGTTCAACCAAACCCTTGCAAAGTCAGTCCATCAAGGATCTTCCAGTTGGCAGGTAGACAAAGGTGCTGGAGAAATTCAGCGGGTACAGCAGCATCTAAGGAGCGAAGGAAATAGGCAACGTTTCGGGCCAAAACCCTTCTTAAGACCCTACATCAGTCTGAAGAAGGGTTTGGGCCCGAAACGTTGCCTATTTCCTTCGCTCCTTAGATGCTGCTGCATCCGCTGAGTTTCTCCAGCGCCTTTGTCTACCTTTGATTTTCCAGCATCTGCAGTTCCTTTTGCCTTCCAGTTGCCAACCATTATACATCCCCCTTCCATTCCCATACTGACCTCTCTGCCCTCCATTGCCAGAGTCAGGCCACAAGCAAACTGGAAGAACAGCATTGCTTCCGCTTGGGTAGCTTACAACCCAGCGGTATGAATGTTGAATTCTCTAATTTAACTAACCTACTAACAACACATTCCCCCCCACCCCATTTTCCCCCTCTCTTCCCTGTGCCCCACCGGGATACACACCCATTTATTTCTTCCTTTCCCCTTTCCCCCACATCTTCTGTCTTCTGTCATGTCACCTGAACTTTGTCCAATTATCTGCCCATCAAAAAAATAACCCCTCACCTGTATCTGCCTAGTACCTGCCAGCCTTAGTCTTGCCCCTCCGCTTCCAAGTTTCTCTCCACTCCCCTCTCCCTCACCCCCGCCTCCACCACAATCAGTCTGAAAAAGGGTCCCAACCCGAAACGTCACCTATCCATGTTCTCCAGAGAAACAGTTTGACCCGCTGAGTTACTCCAGCACTTTGTCTCTTTTTTGTTTAAAAAAAAAGCATCTGCTGTTCCTTATGTCCATATTTGCATCTCTAATTGCGTTTTTCCACGAGTGCCGTGTTTTGTTTTTGCACAGTCTTGTTATTTCCACTGTTTTGCATGATGTATGCGTTAATTTGCATCTAATTGATGTTTTATGTGAGTGTCGTCTGAGTCAGCATGTCAGTGAGGCTGCTGTAAGCAAGGTTTTCATTGTACCAAAACCTCACCATGCGCATGGACAAAAAAACTCCACGACTGCTCATGAGATCATGTGAGTGGAACAGAACTAGGCCATTCGGCCCATCAAGTCTACTCTGCCATTCTGATCTATCTCTCCCTCCAAACCCCATTCTCCTGCCTTCTCCGCTTAACCTCTGTCACCGGTACTAATCAAGAATCTATCAATCTCTGCCTTAAATATATCCACTGACATTGCCTCCGCAGCCTTCTGTGGCAAGGAATTCCACACAGATTCACCATGATCTGACTAAAGAAATTCCTCCCCATCTCCTTCCTAAAAGAACGTTCCCTTCATATTCACATCAGAGGGAGTAGCAACTGTGCCACTTTGTTATTGGAGTTCCTCGAAAGGCCCGCGTTGATAGTGTGGTCTGTGCGGCTGGAGTGCGGTGCCTGGGACGTGCATCGCATGTCGTCATCCTTCCCTGAAGCTGCACTGGGGTCACAGGGAGGAACAATGACATCCTTCACAGGGAGATGCCTGAATCTTGGGAGTCAGCCCAGTCTGACTCACTGAATACATAATGCGCTCACCAACCCAATCCCTTGAAAAAAACAGATCCCAGCGTCATTTCTCACAGCCTGCGCAACCAGCGGAGCAGGTTGACTCAGGGGCGGGTTTTGTAAAGTTCAAAAATATTTCTGAGTGAGGACACTCAACCTGCCATTATGCTTGACATGCGGAAATACCGGAGGCTGTTTCGATTGATCCTTTGATGCTGGAATGTGGACAGCTCAGGCTTCTTCTCAGGAGAGAGAAACTGAAGCCACTGTTGTTGTTAACATCTCCCTCCTCAGTTTTCCGGCTGCTTTGTCTTCCCACCATTAACAAGGAATGTTGACAGACCATTGACAGTCTTTGATGATCCAGTTGAAAGGGTCATTTAATTGGACACATTTATATGTCATGCTTCATTTAAAGAATCAGCAATGATTTCTTGCTAAACAATCGTTGACAGACACAGGACAAATAGTTGACTGGAAAGATACCCTGGCAGGGATGACAGTGGAACAACAATGGCAGGTATTTCCGGGAATAATTCAGAAGGTGCAGGATCAGTTCATTCCAAAGAGGAAGAAAGATTCCAAGGGGAGTAAGGGGCGACCGTGGCTGACAAGGGACGTCAGGGACAGTATAAAAATAAAAGAGAAGAAGTACAACTTAGCAAAGATGAGTGGGAAGCAAGAGGATTGGGTAATGTTTAAAGAACAACAGAAGATAACTAAAAAGACAATACGGGGAGAAAAGATGAGGTACGAAGGTAAGCTAGCCAAGAATATAAAGGAGGATAGTAAAAGCTTCTTTAGGTATGTGAAGAGGAAAAAATTAGTTAAGACCAAAGTTGGACCCTTGAAGACTGAAACAGGTGAATTTATTATGGGGAACAAGGAAATGGCAGATGAGTTGAACAGGTACTTTGGATCCGTCTTCACTAAGGAAGACACAAACAATCTCCCTGATGTACTAGTGGCCAGAGGATCTGGGGTGACGGAGGAACTAAAGGAAATCCACATTAGGCAGGAAATGGTGTTGGATAGACTGATGGGACTGAAGGCTGAAAAATCCCCAGGGCCTGATGGTCTGCATCCCAGGGTACTTAAGGAGGTGGCTCTAGAAATCGTGGATGCATTGGTGTTCATTTTCCAATGTTCTATAGATTCAGGATCAGTTCCTGTGGATTGGAGGGTAGCTAATGTTATTCCACTTTTTAAGAAAGGCAGGAGAGAGAAAACGGAATTATAGACTAGTTAGCCTGACATTGGTGGTGGGGAAGATGCTGGAGTCAATTATAAAAGATGAAATAGCCGCACATTTGGATAGCAGTAACAGGATCGGTCCGAGTCAGTATGGATTTACGAAGGGGAAATCATACTTGACTAATCTTCTGGAATTTTTTGAGGATGCAACTAGGAAGATGGACAAGGAGGAGCCAGTGGATGTAGTGTACCTGGACTTTCAGAAAGCATTTGATAAGGCCCCACATAGGAGATTAGTGGATAAAATTAGGGCACGTGGTATTGGGGGTAGAGTGTTGACATGGATAGAAAATTGGTTGGCAAACAGGAAACAAAGAGTAGAAATTAACAGGTTCCTTTAAGAATGGCAGGCAGTGACTAGTGGGGTACCGCAAGGCTCGGTGCTGGGACCGCAGCTATTTACAATATATAGCAATGTTACAAAATTTTCAGATTTAAAAAATCAAGTCTGCAATTTACCCCATCAGATAAAGCATAAAAAGAAGTTTAATTTGACACTTAATTCACTTTCATATCTTCAGTATTAAAAAAGTTATGGCCATTTTCATACTCGGAAATTAGTAACTTGTTCCCTATTGCTTTTCCATTGACTTAAGTCAAAAGCTGTGACAAGGACAGTCAAAAGCCCACAACTTTCTTAAAAATTAAGAGAACTGAATGAAATTTTCAGTTATTATAGATTGAAACATTCGGAAACAAATATGAAACAATCTTCCTTGGATGACCTGAAATTAAAACATGTAATTAGTAAGTTACCTTTTATTCCTAACAACTCCTCACTGTGATAGAAGGCAAAAGTCTTATCTCTTCCCTTTGTTCTTCTCCTGCGGTCCAGCAGTCCAACTGCAGCGTCGAGGCGAACTGGGGCTCCCGATGTTAAAGCCCCCGGCGGGCGATGGTAAGTCCCGCGGCCGTTTAAGCCGCGCCGGGGCGATGTTAGGCCCCGCTCCGAATCGTTTAAACCCCGCGATTCGGGCAGGAGAAGTTGCCATTGCGGGAGCTCCGAAAAGCGGTCTCCCGCCAGGGACCCGCGAGCTCCCGATGTTACCGTCCACCGGGCCTGCGGCCGGTGCCCCGGAAGCTCCGAAGTCGGGCTGCAGCCGCACGCCACCACAGCTCCTCCCGCTCCGAAGTCGGCCATGGTAGGTCTGCAAGCTCCGCAACTGGAGCCCCCAGGTTAATTCCGGTTGGAAGCCGCCACCGGCTCCACGATGGTAGGCCCAATGACACTGGAGACCCGACAGAGAAAAAGGCGGGTCCCCGTACAGGGAAGAGATTAACGGTTTCCCTCCACCCCCCACCCCCCACATATACGCAGCAAAATAATAAAACTAGAATCAAACATACATTTAACAAGACAAAAAAATTTTAAAAAGACAGACGGACTGCTGTCGAGCCGCTGCCGTTAGGTGCCGCCACACCACGATGCAATGTACACGTGATGGTGCCTGAGGAGGGGGAGACTCAGAGTACTCTGTCTCTCCAGCAACAGATAGGTGGAACTCTCTCCTCACCTCACTCATGGATCTCAGCATGGGGTCTGTGTGGAATTTTGTGTCTTTCTTCAGTGTAAACTAGCATCTGCAGTTCCTTCCTACACATTGAAACTAGGGTACATAGATTTACGGTGAGAGGGGAAAGGTTTAAAGAGTTGTTGAGGAGCAATGTATGTCCGCAAGGTGGTCGTGGGTATATGGAACGAGCTGCCACAGGAGGTATTTGAGGAAGGTACAATAACAACATTTAAATGAAATTCGGACAGGTACAGTACATGGATTTGAAATGTTCAGAGGGATATGGGTCAAATGTAAGCAATTGGCACTAACTTAAAGGGGCTGTCCCACTTGGGCGACCTAATCCGCGAGTTTAGAAGAGTTTGCCCTCGACTCATACTCACAGCATGGTCGACACGTGGTCCTAGGAGGTCTTTGTAACTCTCCTTCATGCTCGAGAGTGGTCCCCGCGTACTCGAGGCCTCAGCTAGGTCGAGGCGTATTTTTCAACATGTTGAAAAATGCCCGCGAGTAAAAAAAGGTCGCCATGGAAAAAATCGATACTTTTTTTACTCGTAGGTTTAGTCGTAGTAGGTCGGCATGCTAGTCGTAGGTAATCGAGGGCAGTCGAATGTAGTCATAGATAGTCTTCAACATAGTTGAAGGGAAGTCTTCAACATGACACTTTTACAAACTTTCCTAAACTCTCCTGAACTTGCGGGTTAGGTCGCCGTAGTGAAGCAACTCCTTTCGATGGGTCATCTTGGTCGGCATGGACGAGTTTGGCAAATGGTTACCACGCTGTATGATTTTTTTGACTCTATAGATAATATCGCACCAGTCAGATCAAATGCCTACCTTTAGAAGGCTCACCTGTTCCAATTTGCTGGTATCATAAGCAGGCAGATGTGGAAAAGTATCCTCTGAGGGTCAGAGGCGATAGAATGTTCAGGACTACAAGCTGATGGAACAAATGACTGTACTGTACACTGAGACCCTTAACTGAAATAATGACAAGACCCTTAACAGCATTGATATACAGAGGGATCTTAGAGTCCAACTCCATAGCTACCTGAAAGCAACATACATAAAGTGGTAAACAAGAAGTATGGTATGTTTGCCTTTATCGGTCAGGGCATTGAGTCTAAGAGTCGGGAAGTAATGTTGTGGCTTTATAGGACATTGGTTAGGCCGCCTTTGGTGTATTGTGCGCAGGTCTGGTCACCCATTTACTGGAAGGAAGTGGAGACTGTGGAGAGGGTGCCAAAGAGGTTTACCTGGATTAAAGGCTGTTTACCACAAGGAGTGGTTGAACAAGTTATAGACAATAGACAATAGGTGCAGGAGGCGGCCATTCAGCATTTCGAGCCAGCACCGCCATTCTCTGTGATCTTGGCTGATCATCCCCAATCAGTACCCCGTTCCTGCCTTCGCCCCATATCCCCTGAAAGCTTCCAGAGAACCGGCCTCCACTGCCCTCTGAGGCAGAGAATTCCACAGACTCACAACTCTCCAGGTGAAAAAGCTTTTCCTCATCTCTGTTCTAAATGGCCTACCCCTTATTTTTAAACTGTGGCCCCTGGTTCTGGACTCCCCCAACATCGGGAACATGTTTCCTGCCTCTAGTGTGTCCAAACCTTTAACAATCATATATGTTTCAATGAGATTCCCTCTCATCCTTCTAAACTCCAGAGTATACAAACCCAGCCGCTCCATTCTATCAACACATGACAGTCCCGCCATCCCGGGAATCAACCTCATGAACCTACGCTGCACTCCCTCAATAGCAAGAATGTCCTTCCTCAAATTTGGAGACCAAAACTACACACAATCGTCCAGGTGTGGTCTCACTAGGGCCCTGTACAACTGCAGAAGGACCTCTTTGCTCCTATACTCAACTTCTCTTGTTATGAAGGCCAACATGCCATTCGCTTTCTTCACTGCCTGCTGTACCTGCATGCTTACTTTCATGAACTGATGAACAAGGATCCCCAGATCCCGCTGTAGTTCCCCTTTTCCCAACTTGACACCATTCAGATAATAATCTGCCTTCCTGTTTTTGCCACCAATGGGGATAACCTCACATTTATCCACATTAAACTTCATCTGCCATGCATCTGCCCACTCGCACAACCTGTCCAAGTCACCCTGCATTCTCATAGCATCCTCCTCACAGTTCACACTGACACCCAGCTTTGTGTCATCTGCAAATTTGCTGATGTAATCCCTTCATCTAAATCATTGATGTATATTGTAAATATGTAAGTTTGGATGCTTTTCTCTGGAACATCAGCAGCTGAGGGAAAACCTACGAGACATACATCAGTGGCATAGATAGGGAGATAGTCGGAACCGTTTCCCTCGGGTGTAAATATCAAAGATCAGAGGATATAGCTTTAAGTTGAGCGGGGCAAAGTTTAAAGAAGATACAGTATATGGGGCAAGTTTTTTACACAGATGCCTGGAACATGCTGCTGGGTCTGGTGCTGGAGGCTGAGATAATAATTGGGTTTAAGAGGATTCTAGAGAGGCAGATGTGGGGAATGGAGGAATATGGATCATGGGCAGGCAGAGGAGATTAGTTTAACATGGCATCATGTTGGGCATGGACATTGTGGGCTGAAGGGCTTGCTCCTGTGCTGTACAGTTCTATATTCTAAAACAAGCCAGCGAGATCTTTCAACTCTGAGCATCACAGGAGTCCGATTATTAAGTCACGGGCATTGTCTCCGTGACAACCGCTAGGCCGCAACACATCGAGCAACATGTAGGTCAGGACTACATCGAGCATTTCAACCCTTCGCTTGTTCATTATCTCAAATCGTGAATTTTCATTTATTCCCCCCGCAGCCTTGGGCAATAATTGCGCTGAAAAGGTTCTGAAGGATGAGTCGCTGGGAAGGGGAGGAGCGGACGAAGAGGCCGTGACTGAAATAAATGGAAGGCTGCTTTGCTGCTGGAACCCACCCGGCATGGTCCAGCCCAGCAGGGAGAGCTTCCAGTCCAGCCTGTCTTCATCCCCGCACTGCCAGTCCGAACCACAAATCTGTGGAGAATGTTAAGCACGTTCTGGGATAATCTCTGGAATTCATCAGAAAACATCTTGCATCATAAGTTGAAAAACAATCCGTACTACCCGTTCACAATCAGGCAACCCCACGGTAAGTGTGTTGTGTAGAAACATAGAAACATGGACAATAGGTGCAGGAGGAGGCCATTCGGCCCTTCGAGCCAGCACCGCCATTCATTGCGATCATGTAGCAATGTTACAAAATTTTGAGATTTTTAAAAATCAAGTCTGCAATTTATCCCATCAGATAAAGCATAACAACAAGTTTAATTTGACACCAAATTCACTTTCATATCTCAAGTATTAAAAAAGTTATGGCCATTTTCATACTCGGAAATTAGCATCTTGTTCCCTATTGATTTTCAATGGACATTACAAAAAAGCTGTGATCTTGGATAGTCAAAAGCCCGTAACTTTCTTAAGAATTAAGAGAACTGAATGAAATTTTCACCTATCATAGATTGAAGCATTCTGAAAAAATATAAAACAATCTTACTTGGATGACATGAAATTAAAGCATATAATTAGCTAATTACCTAATTGTAGCTAATTACAAAATTGACCGATGTGACAGAAATGGTAATAAACAACCAGACTGCCTTGAAAATTCAAAAATGTGATATTCTCAAGATCAGAACTTTAATATTATTGTATAATATGCTGTAAGTCAGTTATGAATAGGTAAATAAATTACAATTTCTAGCAAAAGACCAAGTCTTTATGGAGAAGATCAGCTGCTAGCTGGTACATTGGCATATCATAATCAGTAGCATCATCATACTCCTCAGACTGCAACCAATAAGCAACTCTGTACACGTTGTTTTTCCTCAATTTTTCAATTTTAGAAAAAAAGGTAGAGATTATAAAGTTAAACGCTAAAACAAATAGTAAATACAAAAAAAGAAAATCATGTTTAATCAAAATTCAATTACTAGATATAAACATCTATCCATTTCTTAAATAGCCTAAGTGTCCAAAGATTATTCACAAATAATTCACAATATAACATGATTTTTATATCTAATTTACATTAATTTATAGGCCAAATGGAAGGAATTTAGTGTTCAATTGCTGTAAATAAATTCCCATTTAAATCGGCTTTCTAGTGGGTTCCTGTGAACGCGCTGGTTTAGAACGTTCACATCGCGCTGGATTAGTGCCCTCAAATGCCGAGAAAAATACTGCGGGATATAAAAAGCCCAAAATGAACTACTCGCTATAGAAAACTTTATAAACAGGGTTATATACATGCCCCATTTAATGTAAAAATAAGGTACATACCTTTAATTGTTTGCTTTATAAAACCCTGGGGCTGCGAGAGGTTGCGAAGTGAGAGAGTGATTTTAAAATTATTATAACTATATTATCGAGGCCTATAAAACTAATAATACCTTTTGCGACCGGGTCTTGCAGCGATTTTTCGTTAATGATTTACTAGGCTGAACATCTGCGATTAGAACAGCCTAGTAAAAATCGCGTTTTAAACCCGCCCCCTCCAAACAGCGCCAAAATCGCGGACATGGCTTTGGGCAGATTCCCAATGACGATTCAGGTAGGTTTTGTAACATACCTATGTAAGTGTGTTGTGTAGAAACATAGAAACATGGACAATACGTGCAGGAGGAGGCCATTCGGCCCTCCGAGCCAGCACCGCCATCCATTGTGATCATGGCTGATCGTCCCCAATCAATAACCCGTGCCTGCCTCCTCCCCATATCCCTTGATTCCACTAACCCCTAGAGCTCTATCTAACTCTCTCTTAAATCCATCCAGTGATTTGGCCTCCACTGCCCACTGTGGCAGGGAATTCCACAACTTCACAACTCTCTGGGAGAAAAAGTTTTTTCTCACCTCAGTCTTAAATGGCTTCCCCTTTATTCTAAGACTGTGACCCCTGGTTCTGGACTCGCCCAGCATTGGGAACATTTTTCCTGCATCTAGCTTGTCCAGTCCTTTTATAATTTTATATGTTTCCATAGGATTTCTCCTCATCCTTGTAAACTCCAGTGAATACAAGCCTAGTCTTTTCAATCTTTCCTCATATGGCAGTCCCGCCATCCCAGGGATCAATCTCCTGAACCTACGCTGCACTGCCTCAATCACAAGGATGTCGTTCCTCAAATTAGGAGACCAAAACTGTACACAATACTCCAGATGTGGTCTAACCTGTGCCCTATACAACTGCAGAAGAACCTCTTTACTCCTGTACTGAAATCCTCTTGTTATGAAGGCCAACATTCCATTAGCTTTCTTCACTGCATCGTAGAATCTAGAACAGTACAGCACTGGAACAGGCCCCTCAGTTCACAATGCAGCAAATTATACCAGGATCAACTCCTATCTGCCTGCTGGTGGTCCATATCCCTTTATTCCCTGCATATCCATGCGCCTATCCAAAGGTCTCTTAAACACCACTATCGTATCTGCCTCAACTACCAGTCCAAGCAGCGCATTCCAAGCACCCACCACCCTCTGGGTGGAAGACTCGCCCCGCACATCTCCTTTAAACTGTGCCCTCTCCTACTTCAGCAGGTTGCTTGGATAATTAACCTTTTTTAATGAAATGGAGGCACAAAAAAATGCAGATGCTGGAATGATGTGCAAAGCACAAAAGTGCTGGAGTAACTCAGCAGGTCAAGCAGTATCTCTGGAGGACATGGATGGGACAATAACCATATAACCATATAACAATTACAGCACAGAAACAGGCCATCTCGGCCCTTCTAGTCCGTGCCGAACATTTACTCTCACCTAGTCCCATCTACCTGCACTCAGACTATAACCCTCCATTCCTTTCCCGTCCATATACATATCCAATTTATTTTTAAATGATAAAATCAAACCTGCCTCCACCACTTCCACTGGAAGCTCATTCCACACAGCTACCACTCTCTGAGTAAAGAAGTTCCCCCTCATGTTACCCCTAAACTTCTGTCCCTTAATTCTCAAATCATGTCCCCTTGCTTGAATCTTCCCTACTCTCAGTGGAAAAAGCTTACTCAGGTCAACTCTGTTTATCCCTCTCATAATTTTAAAGACCTCTATCAAGTCCCCCCTTAACCTTCTGCACTCCAAAGAATAAAGCCCTAACTTGTTCAACCTTTCTCTGTAACTTAGTTGTTGAAACCCAGGCAACATTCTAGTAAATCTCCTCTGTACTCTCTCTATTTTTATGACATTTTTCCTATAATTTGGCGACCAAAATTGTACACCATACTCCAGAATTGGCCTCACCAATGCCTTGTACAATTTTAACAATACATCCCAACTACTCAATGCTCTGATTTATAAAGGCCAGCACATCAAAAGCTTTCTTTACCACCCTATCTACATGAGATTCCACCTTCAGGGAACTGTGCACAGTTATTCCTAGATCCCTCTGTTCACCTGCATTGCTCAATTCGCTACCATTTACCATGTATGTCTTATTTTGATTTGTCCTGCCAAGATGTAGCACCTCACACTTATCAGCATTAAACTCCATCTGCCATCAGCCCACTCTTCCAAATGGCCTAAATCTCTCTGTTGACTTTGAAAAACTATTTCATTATCCACAACACCACCTATCTTAGTATCATCTGCATACTTACTAATCCAATTTACCACACCTTCATCCAGATCATTGATGTATATGACAAACAACAGTGGACCCAACACAGATCCCTGTGGCACCCCACTAGTCACTGGCCTCCAACCCGGTAAACAGCCATCCACCATTACTCTCTGGTGTCGCCCATTCAGCCACTGTTGAATCCATCTTGCTACTCCACTATTAATACCCAACAATTGAACCTTCTTAACCAACCTTCCATGAGGAACCATGTCAAAGGCCTTACTAAAGTCCATATAGACAACATCCACTGCTTTACCCTCATCAATTTCCCGAGTAACCTCTTCAAAAAATTCAAGAAGATTAGTCAAACATGACCTTCCAGGCACAAATCCATGTTGACTGTTCCTAATCAGACCCTGTTTATCCAGATGATTATATATATTATCTCTAAGTATCCTTTCCATTAATTTGTCCACCACTGACGTCAAACTAACAGGTCCATAATTGCTAGGTTTACTCTTAGAATCTCTTTTAAACAATGGAACAACATGTGCAGTACGCCAATCCTCCGGCACCATTCCCGTTTCCAATGACATTTGAAATATTTCTGTCATAGCCCCTGCTATTTCTACACTAACTTCCCTCAATGTCCTAAGAAATATCCTATCAGGACCTGGAGACTTATTCACTTTTATATTTTTCAAAAGTGTCAGTACTTCCTCTTCTTTCATCCTCATAGTTTCCATAGCTACTCTACTTGTTTCCCTTACCTCACATAATTCAATAATTCAATGTTTTGGGTTTCTTCAATTTAAAAAAAATATTCATTTTCACCAGATGATTTTATATGCCTATATGATCACCACTCAAGCTCCTGAGATAACAACCCAAGTCTACCCAACCTTCCATTATGTGTAGGAAGGAACTGCAGATGCTGGTTTAAACCAAAGACAAACACAAAATGCTGGAGCAACTCAGTGGGACGGGCAGCATCTGAAGAAGGGTCTCGAACCAAAACGTCACCCATTCCTTCTCTCCAGAGACGCAACCTTCCATTATAACCCAAAAACCCACCCATCCCAGCAACATCCCCGCAAATTTGTTTGTGCAGTCTTTCCAGCAGGTGGAGGCCGGTTCTCTGGATGCTTTCAAGAGAGAGCTAGATAGGGCTCTTAAAAATAGCGGAGTCATGGGATATGGGGAGAAGGCAGGAACGGGGTACTGATTGGGGATGATCAGCCATGATCACATTGAATGGTGGTGCTGGCTCGAATGGCCGATTGGCCTACAGCTGCGTCTATTGTCTATTGTCTATTGTCTATAATGCTGTTAAGACGGCCCTGCAGAAAGATACAGTGAAATGCAGGCAATCCAGTCAAATCATGCCATTACTAAGTACAAAAAAAACACAAAGTGCTGGAGTACCTCGGCGAGTCAGGCAGCATCTGTGGAGGACATGAATAGGTGACGTTTCAGGTCTGGACCCTTCTTCATACTGATTGTAGTAGAGGGGAGAGAAAGCTGGAAGAGAGGTGAGAGTGGGGCAACGCCTGGCAGGTGATAGGTGGATACAGGTGAAGAGGTGGGGGAGGGGGTGGGGGGGGGGGGGGGGGGGGGGGGGGGGGGGTTGGCAGATGGATGGACAATGGCCTGAGTTGAAAAAGAGACAAAACAGAAAAGAGATAAGGAGAGAAGATGGATGTATTGTGAGACCTGAGGAAGTGATATAGGTTGAAGGCGATGGGGGAAGGGAAAAGAGGGGTGGGGGTGGAATTAACAGGGAAGAGAGAGGGATAAACAAGGGGGGGGGGGTTGTTTGTTTGAGGCCCAATCATAGATAAGTGCACTAGATTCTCTTCTGAACAATACGTAGAGAGTCACCACAGTGTAGCACTATCTTGCAACTTCCAAGTCTCTGAGAAGTCTTGGGTGGTCACTGGGCGGTCACGGTGGCGCAGCGGTAGAGTTGCTGCCTTACAGTGAATGCAGCGCCGGAGACCAGGGTTCGATCCCGACTACGGGTGCTGTCTGTACGGAGTTTGTACGTTCTCCCCGTGACCCACGTGGGTTTGTCTCCGAGATCTTCGGTTTCCTCCCACACTCCAAAGACGTGCAGGTTTGTAGGTTAATTGGCTTGGTAAATGTAAGGATTGTCCCTAGTTGGGTGTAGGATGGTGTTAGTGTGCGGGGATCGCTGGTCGGCGTGGACGCGGTGGGCCGAAGGGCCTGTTTCCGTGCTGTATCTCTAAACTAAACTAAACAAAATCTAATGTCCAAACTTGTCTGGACGAGATATGCAATTTTCCACTGAGTGCCCAGGCCCAGGCTGCATTGTGGATGGGTGATGTAAGGGCCTGGCCCAGTGTGGTGGATTCGGCTCCATCACCTCAGATCCTGGTGAACTTCTACCGCTGCCCCCTCGAGAGCATCCTTACCAACTGCATCACAGTATGGTATGGCAACTGCTCTGTCTCCGACCGGAAGGCATTGCAGAGGGTGGTGAAAATTGCCCAACGCATCACCGGTTCCTCGCTCCCCTCCATTGAGTCTGTCCAAAGCAAGCGCTGTCTGCGGAGGGCGCTCAGCATCGCCAAGGACTACTCTCACCCCAACCATGGACTGTTTACCCTCCTACCATCCGGGAGGCGCTACAGGTCTCTCCGTTGCCGGACCAGCAGGTCGAGGAACAGCTTCTTTCCGGCGGCTGTCACTCTACTCAACAACGTACCTCGGTGACTGCCAATCACCAACCCCCCCCCGGACACTTATTATTATTTATTCAAATCGTTTGCTATGTCGCTCTTCCAGGGAGATGCTAAATGCATTTCGTTGTCTCTGTACTGTACACTGTCAATGACAATTAAAATTGAATCTGAATCTGAATCTGAATCTGAATCTGAATCACATGCAGCTGCGGCATGCTGCACTCGACCCGGCTGCACCGGGGCCTCAGGTGTCCTCCGCCCCCCGGCAGCAGCCCCTCCGCACCGTGGAGAGGCCAAGTCCCGCTTCCCGAGCCGATCATGGAAGCTTAGGACACTTTCTCAGGGCACGGGACATATGAGGTTTTTGCGGCCCCCACTCTAGATGTGGACCCAGTGACAGAGAGGCAGCGGCGATATATTTCCAAGTCAGGACAGTGCAAGGTTTGAAGGGGGGATCCAGCTGAGTCTGAAGAAGGGTCTCGACCCGAAACGTCACCCATTCCTTCTCTCCAGAGATGCTGCCTGTACCGCTGAGTTACTCCAGCACTTTGTGTCCATCAGCTGGTGGAGATTTTCTCCTGCAGCTGCTGAGCTGCCCAGTGGTCGTCGGTTTGGGAGGTTCTGTAATAGATGCTTTGCCATAGATGATGCCCCTTCCCCCCTTTCCCCCCCCCCCCCTCTCCCTCTCTGCCCCCCCCCCCTCTCTCTCTGCCCCCCCCCTCCCTCTCTGCCCCCCCCCCCCCCTCTCTGCCCCCCCCCTCCCTCTCTCTGCCCCCCCTCTCCCTCTCTGCCCCCCCTCCCTCACTAGGAAGTGGTGATTATTGGGACCTATGGGTGAATGGTGGGGAATTGCATTCGGGAACCAGCCCTCCACTGTGACACCGCGCGTCCCCCCACCCCTCAATCTCTACCCTTCTCCCTCTCCCTCTCTACCCCCCCCCCCTCTCTCGCTGCGCCTGCGAGTTGGGGGCTATGAGTGAGTGGATAGGGCGGGGGGTGGGGTAAAAGGAGCAAATTAATAATATTAATATAATATCAAGGGGGGGATGGTTAGTGTGTGTGGGGTGTGGTTAGTTTGTGTGGGTGACGCCTAAGGCCATCCCCTCCCCCCCCCCCCCCCCCCCCCCGCAACCGTGTGTTGTGAGGGACAGGACCCAACGGTCCCCCTTGGTCTAGTCCTCATTAAAGTTGTGCCTGGAGATTTGAGACCTTAATTCCATTCAGGCCATTGTGGTGTTGGAACAGTTTGCTCTGTATCTGCATCAACGGGAAGTCTGGCACAAACTAGCTGTACTCACAGAGTGATCATGAGCTGCCAACCAACCCCTCCAGGCTGTGCCGGCCCTCAGAGCAGAGCCTTCCATTCTCCTCTCGATTCTCTCTACGTCACCCATTCCCATCTTCGTTCCCCCTCTACTCTCCCCCACTCACCGCGGGCGACCTAAAACGGCCAATGAACCCACCGCTGGGTAAGTGGGAGGACGCCGAGTACCATGGGGAAACAGGGAGAATGTGCAAACTCCACACAGACAGCATAAGGTCATAAGGCATCGGAGCAGAATTGGGCCATTCAAGTCTGCTCCGCCATTTGGTCATGGCTGATCTATTTTTCCCTCTCAACCTTATTCTCCTGCCTTCTCCCCAGAACTTTTGACGCCCATACTAATCAAGACCCTATCAATCTGTGTTTTAAAAATACCCACTGACTTGGTCTCCACAAACCATCTGTGGTAATGAATTCCACAGATTCACCAGCCTCTGACTAAATACATTCCCCCGCATCTCCATTCCAAAGGTATATCCTTTTATTCTGCGGCTGTGCCCTCTGGTCCAAGACTCTCCCACTACCCGGAGACATCCTCTCCACATCCACCCTGGAGCACTGGAGGCTGGGGTTTAAATAGTGATTAGAAAGGCATGGTAACAGCACTACTACCTGCTGTGAATTGGTCTTTGTTTAGATCGATACTTCATGTAGCTTGTCTGCGATGAACCAACGTCTCATTTCTTTCCTTTTTCTCTCCGCACTGCTGATGCTTCGATCCAGTCTACGAGCTCAACTACATGAACCATAATCTAGCCATCGGAATATTTTTGGTAATAAGTTCTTTCTGCACATACACCATTTGCTTGTTTAAATCTCTTCCGGTAAGTTTAGATTAGTTTAGTTTAGTTTAGTTTAGCGATACAGTGTGGAAACAGGCCCTTCGGCCCACCGGGTCCGTGCCGACCAATCCCCGCATATTAACACTATCCGACACACACTCATTTTTTTTTACATTTACCAAGCCAATTTACCTACATACCTGTACGTCTTTGGACAAGCACAAGCCTTGTCTTCTGATCAGGCAGGTTGCAGCTTCAGGGTTCAGCAATTTCAGGCAATTAACTAATCCAGCCATGCGTCTTGATGATTTTTTTAAAGATTTCATAGAAACATAGAAACATAGAAATTAAGTGCAGGAGTAGGCCATTCGGCCCTTCGAGCCTGCACCGCCATTCAATATGATCATGGCTGATCATCCAACTCAGTATCCCGTACCTGCCTTCTCTCCATACCCTCTGATCCCCTTGGCCACAAGGGCCACATCTAACTCCCTCTTAAATATAGCCAATGAACTGGCCTCAACTACCCTCTGTGGCAGAGAGTTCCAGAGATTCACCACTCTCTGTGTGAAAAAAGTTCTCGTCATCTCGGTTTTAAAGGATTTCCCCCTTATCCTCAAGCTGTGACCCCTTGTCCTGGACTTCCCCAACATCGGGAACAATGTTCCTGCATCTAGCCTGTCCAACCCCTTAAGAATTTTGTAAGTTTCTATAAGATCCCCTCTCAATCTCCTAAATTCTAGAGAGTATAAACCAAGTCTATCCAGTCTTTCTTCATAAGACAGTCCTGACATCCCAGGAATCAGTCTGGTGAACCTTCTCTGCACTCCCTCTATGGCAATAATGTCCTTCCTCAGATTTGGAGACCAAAACTGTACGCAATACTACGGCCTCTTCAAGTTAATTTGAAATGTCATGTATCTCCTCCAGATCTACCTTTGGTTCATCACTAGCGTTTGCCACCCACTTTAGCAATGTAAATAATCTAAAACTTTTAATAGATCGCAAATTAATCATGTAAATAATCTAAATAAACTTTTAATAGATCACATATTAACAATGTAAATAATCTAAATATTTTAATAAATCGCAAACTTTTAATTAATATCAAATAAACCACAAATTGGAGGAGCAGCACCTCATATTTTGCTTGGGTAGTTTACACCCCAGCGGTATGAACATTGACTTCTCCAATTTCAGGTAGTGCTTGCTTTCTCCCTCCTTCCCCTCCCCTTCCCAGCTCTCCCACAAGCCCACTGTCTCCGCCTCTTCCTTTCTTCTTCCCGCCCCCCCCCCCCCCCCCCCCCCCACACATCAGTCTGAAGAAAGGTCTCGACCCGAAACATCGGCCATTCCTTCGCTCCATAGATGCTGCCTCACCCGCTAAGTTTCTCCAGCATTTTTGTCTACCTTAAATAAACTTTCGTTCATTCCGGTGAAGGTTTTAACCAAAGATCCTTTAGCGGAGCAAGATAGACCACTCCTTCTAAATGCAATGGGCTGACGTGTAGTATGCAACGGAGCGGAACGTGGGCCTTTTTTCCATCCATTTCAGTAACCCGACTCGACCCGACCCGACTTGCAGTGTAATCAACGTTGCGGGGGAACAGTTCGTGTTAATAAATTATAATTCTGAAAATGAGGAGAAGATTTTTACCAATTAAACTTTTATTTTTACAAGGATGTTTCCGTAACCGGCTTCTGTCTCCGCACTAGTATCTTCGCTCCGCTACGGGATCTTTGGTGCGGAGACGGAAGCCGGTTACGGAAATGGGGCCGAAAATCACCCATGAATCTGCCCATGACCGTACTACGTCTTTTTCCTCGAGTGATCTACCTTGCTCGCTAGAGGATCTTTGTTTTTAACTGGTTTAGACAATAGACAATTTACTTATCAGCCGATTAGGTTATCCAGACTAACGTGTTTGTGGGATCTGCTGACAGTTTTAACAGCTTGTCGTTGAACTGGTAATAAAAAGTGGACTGAAATGGTTAGACAGCACTGTACCAGAACTATACTTGCTGGCTCTAAGGTGATATACATGGATGAAACAAGCATCTCATGCAGCTCGGTGCTAAATGTAAATTGGCAAGCTACCCTTATCCAATAAAAGCGGGGATGTTGCAGGGAGCTGGTGAACAGAGGTTTGGCCATTATCTTCAATGTCTAACAGACTGACCAGTCTGAGTTGGGAAAATAAGGATGATGGGGTAATTTTTAGAGGACGCTGATAGAGTCATACGGCACGGAAATACACCCATCTCCTCCATTCCAGTCAAGGTACCCCACCCGAACTGGTTCCATTTGCCACTTATCAGTTTGGACCCATCAATGGAAGGTGAGAGAAGGAGTGAGATGGGGTTTCAGATGGGGTTGGTCCCCAGTTGAGGTGAAGATCCCCTTCTGCCTCACCCACTGAGTTACTCCAGCACTTTCTGTCTATCTTTGGAATAAACCAGCATCTGCAGTTCCTTCCTGCACATTCCTTCCGTCTCGTTGTCAGGGCAGCATCCAGTTGTCTGGCATCTTCATCTTCATCTTCCTCCTGGGAGCTTGGCTCATCGTCACATCCGTTGGCCGCCGGAGCCTCATCATCGACCTGATCGAGGACATGTACGAGTTCTACATCTACCGCTACCTCATGCACAAGGGACCTCTGGGGGAGATCTACATCCGGCTCAAGTCTCAGAAGACGGGTGAGTGAAGTAAGATCTCCTGTAGATTCTACTGACCAAAGGAGGGGGCCGTTCGGCCCATCAATACCACACTGGCATCTTGTCAAAGCAAATCCACCCTGCCACCCTGCCCCCCCCCCCCCCCCCCCCCCCCCCCCCCCCAACCCCCCCCCCCCCCCCCCCCCCCCAGTACCAGTTGCAGTACTGAACGCCACGGGAGATCTTGGACAAGGCAGCTCACCCCCCTCCATGACACACTGGTCAACCTGAGGAGCACCTTCAGCAACAGACTGGTTCCACCAAAATGCAGCACAGAACGCCACAGGAGATCCTTCTTCCCTGTGGCTATCAAACTGTACAGCCCCTTCCCGTTCTGTCGTGGGGTAGACTGAGACTGACCTCTACCCCCCCCCCCCCCCCCCCATACCCCCTCCCCCCTTCCCAATCTTTGCACATCCCCAATCCTGGACTTTCCACTGGTGACTTTAATGTAATGTTTCATTCAAGATTCAAGATTCAAGATTCAATTTAATTGTCATTTGGACCCCTTGAGGTCCAAACGAAATGACGTTTCTGCAGC
Organism: Leucoraja erinaceus; assembly: GCF_028641065.1. Lineage (NCBI taxonomy): Eukaryota > Metazoa > Chordata > Chondrichthyes > Rajiformes > Rajidae > Leucoraja > Leucoraja erinaceus. Next base: position 132,393,234 of record NC_073378.1, on the reverse strand, counting down.
CATACATTACAAACAAATAGACCCGAGACACAACATAATTTACATAAACATCCATCACATCGCTGTGATGGAAGGCCGAAAAAACTTATCTCTCCACTGCACTCCCCCCCCCCCCCCCCCCCCATGTCAGAGTCAAAGTCAAAGCCCCCGGCTGGCGATGGCGATTGTCCCGCGGCCATTAAAGCCACGCCGGGTGGTGCGAGGTCGCACACCGGGTTTTGGTGTTAGAGCCCCCGGCGTGCGCTCGCAGAGTCCCGCGGCCATTCCAAGCCGCGCGGGGCGGTGATGTCAGGCCCCGCTCCAGGAGCTCTTCGACCCCGCAACTCGGGCGGGAGAAGTCGCCTTTGCGAGAGCCCTGAAAAGCAGTCTCCCTCCAGGGACCCGCGGGCTCCCGGTGCCGCCGTCCGCCAGACCCGCAGTTGCAGCCTCCGAATCTCCGGAGGTCGGGCCGCAGCAGCGCTCCACCACCGCTCCACCCGCTCTGGACTCGGCCAGCTCCGTGACGGTGAGGTGAGTCGTCGGCACCAGAGCCCCCGGTCTTCTCCTGTTGGAGGCCGCTCCTCGTTGCAGTCCCAACGACAACGGAGACCCGACAAGAAAAGGCCGGGTCTCCCGTGCAGGGAGAGATTTAAAAGTTACCCCCTCCCTCCCACCCCACCCCCACCCCCCACACACACACCCCAACAAAAAATATCAAAAACTACATAGAAACATAGACAAAAAATAATAAAAACGCGGACGGGCTGCAGAGGCCGCTGATGACGAGAGTCACGCCGTCTACATGTATCTTGTTGTGCGTTACGAGACTGTTGACAGACCAATTTCCCTCGGAAGATAAATAAAGCTGCATCGTATGGTCCCTCCTCCCGTAGTCCTGCCAACCTGTTGCTCTCAACTTCTGCTGTCAATGGACACATAGCATCCGTTGTGCGATGGCTAATTGTGCTACCAAATATCCCTAGCGCAAATTGGTGAATTAGCGAACAGCATTTGTATTGCGTGGGTCACATTGGTAATAACGCCATATCGACTGGCAACGAGAGAAGCACTTAAACGTTACTTTGGAAAGCAAGCGGATAAAAAGCAACAACAACATAAAAACAGCCCAGGAGAAAAAAACTGTTTCCATGTAACCTACCCACAGTAATCAACCACTATTGTCCGAAAATAACAGTCTGTCTGTTTCACCGCAATATTTCTGTTGTCACATGCAATTGATGCGATACAATAGAACTTTATTAATCCCAGGAGGGAACCTGCTCTGCCAACAGTCATAAACACAAAATACATGAAACGTCAAATTAAAGTGACGAGTGGAAAGGATTGGGGATGTGTAAAGATTGAGGATGGGTGGAGTCAGTCTCAGTCTACCCCACGACAGAAGGGGGAGGAGTTGTACAGTTTGATAGCCACAGGGAAGAAGGATCTCCTGTGGAGTTCTGTGCTGCATCTTGGTGGAACCAGTCTGTTGGTGAAGGTGCTCCTCAGGTTGACCAATGTGTCATGGAGGGGGTGAGCTGTATTGTCCAGGATGCTCCGCAGTTTGAGGTGCATCGTCCCCTCCAAGACCAACCTCCCATGAATCCAACTCCGCCCCCAGGATGGAGCCAGCCTTCCTGATGAGCTTGTTGATCCTGTTGGCGTCTGCAGCCTTCGCCCTGCTGCCCCAGCACACGGCAGTGAAGTAGATGGCACCGGCTACCACCGATTGGTAGAACATCTGCAGCATCTTACGGCAGACGTTAAAGGAGCGGAGCCTTCTCAATAAGTACAGCCGGCTCTGTCCCTTCTTGTACAGGGCCTCAGCGTTCCTGGACCAGTCCAGTTAACTGTCCAGGTACACTCCAAGGTATTTGTAGTCCCTGGTAAACTGCACATCCACACCATTGATGGAGACAATCTCCTTAATCTTTTTAGTTTGCAGACACAAAATAAACTCAGAGCAATGAAATAGATCTTTATTTTAGAACCATATAACCATATAACAATTACAGCACGGAAACAGGCCATCTCGGCCCTACAAGTCCGTGCCGAACAATTTTTTTTCCCTTAGTCCCACCTGCCTGCACTCATACCATAACCCTCCATTCCCTTCTCATCCATATGCCTATCCAATTTATTTTTAAATGATACCAACAAACCTGCCTCCACCACTTCCACTGTAAGCTCATTCCACACCACTACCACTCTCTGAGTAAAGAAGTTCCCCCTCATGTTACCCCTAAACTTCTGTCCCTTAATTCTCAAGTCATGTCCTCTTGTTTGAATCTTCCCTATTCTCAAAGGGAAAAGCTGATCCACATCAACTCTGTCTATCCCTCTCATCATTTTAAAGACCTCTATCAAGTCCCCCCTTAACCTTCTGCGCTCCAAAGAGTAAAGACCTAACTTGTTCAACCTTTCTCTGTAACTTAGTTGCTGAAACCCAGGCAACATTCTAGTAAATCTCCTCTGTACTCTCTCTATTTTGTTGACATCCTTCCTATAATTGGGCGACCAAAATTGTACACCATACTCCAAAATTGGTCTCACCAATGCCTTGTACAATTTTAACATTACATCCCAGCTTCTATACTCAATGCTCTGATTTATAAAGGCCAGCACACCAAAAGCCTGAAAATCCTGCAGGAAAAAAATGTGTTTGAACATTTTTTTTTGTGAGAGTCTGAATCTGTCTAGCCCCTAAACCAGAGGGCCAACTCTTTCACACAGAGGGTGGTGGGAATGGGAATCGAGCTGCCAGAGGAGGTAGTTGCGGCAGGTGCAATAATAACATTTAACAGACACTTGAACAGATACGTGGTATGGAAATGTTTAGAGAGATACGGGGTTATCGTACATGGCCGGTGTGGATGAGTTGGGCCAGGGGCCTGTTTCCGTGCTGTACGTCTCTGTGATACAAACCTAGATTTCCTCTTTGCCCAATTGCCTTGTCAAACCATTACGTGCCCCTGGACCATCTGGTTACTGGTGTGGAATGGAGCGGGGGACCTCATTGAAACTTACCGAATAGTGAAAGGCTTGGATAGAGTGGATGTGGAGTGGATATTTCAACTAGTGGGAGAGTCTAGGAATTAAAGGACGTTCTTTCAGGAAGGAGATGAAGAGACATTTCTTTTGACTAAATCTGTGGTGAAATCTGTGGAATTCTTTGCCACAGAAGGCTGTGGAGGCCAAGTCAGTGGATATTTTAAAGGCAGAGATAGATCGATTATTGATTAGTACAGGTGTCAGGGGCTATGGGGAGATGGCAGGGGAATGGGGTTAGGAGGGGGAGATAGATCAGCCATGATCGAATGGCAGAGTAGACTTATTGGGCCAAGTTGCCTAATTCTACTCCTATCACTTATGACCTTAAGACAAAAGTTGGGACATCATGATGAGCTGCACAAGTTGTTGGTGAGACCACACTTGGATCCGTGCAATGTTCTGTTCAGCCAGTTATAGGAAAGATGTCATTTAAGTTGGAAAGGGTGCAGGAGAGATTGACCGGGATGTTGGCTGGTCGTGTGTTATGGGGAGAGGTTGGATAGGCTGGGCTTTTTTTTTTCTTTGGTGCTAGGAGTCTGAGGAGTGACCTTACTGACTGCAGAGAGATAGATACTTTGGATTAACTTCACAAAAATAATGCCTTGTCCAAACTGAGCAGGTCCAAGCGTTAAGCCAAAAAATTACAATGTGCAGGAGGAACTCAGCGGGTCAGGCAGTATCTGTGGAGAGAATGGTTTAGAGTCAACCTGAAGAAGGGTGCTGATCCGAAATGCCATCTGTCCATTCCCTCCACTGATTCCATATAACCATATAACAATTACAGCACGGAAACAGGCCATCTCGGCCCTTCTAGTCCGTGCCGAACACATATTCTCCCCTAGTCCCATCTACCTGCACTCAGACCATAACCCTCCATTCCTTTCCTGTCCATATAACTATCCGATTTATTTTTAAATGATAAAATCGAACCTGCCTCCACCACCTTCACTGGAAGCTCATTCCACACAGCCACCACTCTCTGAGTAAAGAAGTTCCCCCTCATGGTACCCCTAAACTTCTGTCCCTTAATTCTCAAGTCATGTCCTCTTGTTTGAATCTTCCCTATTCTCAAAGGGAAAAGCTGATCTACATCAACTCTGTCTATCCCTCTCATCATTTTAAAGACCTCTATCAAGTCCCCCCTTAACCTTCTGCGCTCCAGAGAATAAAGACCTAACTTATTCAACCTATCTCTGTAACTTAGTTGTTGAAACCCAGGCAACATTCTAGTAAATCTCCTCTGTACTCTCTCTATTTTGTTGACATCCTTCCTATAATTGGGCGACCAAAATTGTACACCATACTCCAGAATTGGCCTCACCAATGCCTTGTACAATTTTAACATTACATCCCAGCTTCTATACTCAATGCCCTGATTTATAAAGGCTAGCACACCAAAAGCCTGAAAATCCTGCCTGCAGGAAAAATATGTGTTTGAACATTTTTTTTTGTGAGAGTCTGAATCTGTCTAGCCCCTAAACCAGAGGGCCAACTCTTTCACACAGAGGGTGGTGGGAATGGGAATCGAGCTGCCAGAGGAGGTAGTTGCAGCAGGTGCAATAATAACATTTAACAGACACTTGAACAGATACGTGGTTCGGAAATGTTTAGAGAGATACGGGGTTATCGTACATGGCCGGTGTGGATGAGTTGGCCCAGGGGCCTGTTTCCGTGCTGTACGTCTCTGTGATACAAACCTAGATTTCCTCTTTGCCCAATTGCCTTGTCAAACCATTACGTGCCCCTGGACCATCTGGTTACTGATGTGGAATGGAGCGGGGGACCTCATTGAAACTTACCGAATAGTGAAAGGCTTGGATAGAGTGGATGTGGAGTGGATATTTCAACTAGTGGGAGAGGTCTAGGAATTAAAGGACGTTCTTTCAGGAAGGAGATGAAGAGACATTTCTTTTGACTAAATCTGTGGTGAAATCTGTGGAATTCTTTGCCACAGAAGGCTGTGGAGGCCAAGTCAGTGGATATTTTAAAGGCAGAGATAGATAGATTATTGATTAGTACAGGTGTCAGGGGCGATGGGGAGATGGCAGGGGAATGGGGTTAGGAGGGGGAGATAGATCAGCCATGATCGAATGGCAGAGTAGACTTATTGGGCCAAATTGTCTAATTCTACTCGTATCACTTATGACCTTAAGACAAAAGTTGGGACATCATGATGAGCTGCACAAGTTGTTGGTGAGACCACACTTGGATCCGTGTGCAGTTCTGTTCAGCCAGTTATAGGAAAGATGTCATTTAAGTTGGAAAGGGTGCAGGAGAGATTGACCGGGATGTTGGCTGGTCGTGTGTTATGGGGAGAGGTTGGATAGGCTGGGCTTTTTTTTTTCTTTGGTGCTAGGAGTCTGAGGAGTGACCTTACTGACTGCAGAGAGATAGATACTTTGGATTAACTTCACAAAAAGAATGCCTTGTCCAAACTGAGCAGGTCCAAGCGTTAAGCCAAAAAATTACAATGTGCAGGAGGAACTCAGCGGGTCAGGCAGTATCTGTGGAGAGAATGGTTTAGAGTCAACCTGAAGAAGGGTGCTGATCCGAAATGCCATCTGTCCATTCCCTCCACTGATTCCATATAACCATATAACAATTACAGCACGGAAACAGGCCATCTCGGCCCTTCTAGTCCGTGCCGAACACATATTCTCCCCTAGTCCCATCTACCTGCACTCAGACCATAACCCTCCATTCCTTTCCTGTCCATATAACTATCCGATTTATTTTTAAATGATAAAATCGAACCTGCCTCCACCACCTTCACTGGAAGCTCATTCCACACAGCCACCACTCTCTGAGTAAAGAAGTTCCCCCTCATGGTACCCCTAAACTTCTGTCCCTTAATTCTCAAGTCATGTCCTCTTGTTTGAATCTTCCCTATTCTCAAAGGGAAAAGCTGATCTACATCAACTCTGTCTATCCCTCTCATCATTTTAAAGACCTCTATCAAGTCCCCCCTTAACCTTCTGCGCTCCAGAGAATAAAGACCTAACTTATTCAACCTATCTCTGTAACTTAGTTGTTGAAACCCAGGCAACATTCTAGTAAATCTCCTCTGTACTCTCTCTATTTTGTTGACATCCTTCCTATAATTGGGCGACCAAAATTGTACACCATACTCCAGAATTGGCCTCACCAATGCCTTGTACAATTTTAACATTACATCCCAGCTTCTATACTCAATGCCCTGATTTATAAAGGCTAGCACACCAAAAGCCTGAAAATCCTGCAGGAAAAATATGTGTTTGAACATTTTTTTTTGTGAGAGTCTGAATCTGTCTAGCCCCTAAACCAGAGGGCCAACTCTTTCACACAGAGGGTGGTGGGAATGGGAATCGAGCTGCCAGAGGAGGTAGTTGCAGCAGGTGCAATAATAACATTTAACAGACACTTGAACAGATACGTGGTTCGGAAATGTTTAGAGAGATACGGGGTTATCGTACATGGCCGGTGTGGATGAGTTGGCCCAGGGGCCTGTTTCCGTGCTGTACGTCTCTGTGATACAAACCTCGATTTCCTCTTTGCCCAATTGCCTTGTCAAACCATTACGTGCCCCTGGACCATCTGGTTACTGATGTGGAATGGAGCGGGGGACCTCATTGAAACTTACCGAATAGTGAAAGGCTTGGATAGAGTGGATGTGGAGTGGATATTTCAACTAGTGGGAGAGTCTAGGAATTAAAGGACGTTCTTTCAGGAAGGAGATGAAGAGACATTTCTTTTGACTAAATCTGTGGTGAAATCTGTGGAATTCTTTGCCACAGAAGGCTGTGGAGGCCAAGTCAGTGGATATTTTAAAGGCAGAGATAGATAGATTATTGATTAGTACAGGTGTCAGGGGCTATGGGGAGATGGCAGGGGAATGGGGTTAGGAGGGGGAGATAGATCAGCCATGATCGAATGGCAGAGTAGACTTATTGGGCCAAATTGTCTAATTCTACTCGTATCACTTATGACCTTAAGACAAAAGTTGGGACATCATGATGAGCTGCACAAGTTGTTGGTGAGACCACACTTGGATCCGTGTGCAGTTCTGTTCAGCCAGTTATAGGAAAGATGTCATTTAAGTTGGAAAGGGTGCAGGAGAGATTGACCGGGATGTTGTCTGGTCGTGTGTTATGGGGAGAGGTTGGATAGGCTGGGCTTTTTTTTTTCTTTGGTGCTAGGAGTCTGAGGAGTGACCTTACTGACTGCAGAGAGATAGATACTTTGGATTAACTTCACAAAAAGAATGCCTTGTCCAAACTGAGCAGGTCCAAGCGTTAAGCCAAAAAATTACAATGTGCAGGAGGAACTCAGCGGGTCAGGCAGTATCTGTGGAGAGAATGGTTTAGAGTCAACCTGAAGAAGGGTGCTGATCCGAAATGCCATCTGTCCATTCCCTCCACTGATTCCATATAACCATATAACCATATAACAATTACAGCACGGAAACAGGCCATCTCGGCCCTTCTAGTCCGTGCCGAACACATATTCTCCCCTAGTCCCATCTACCTGCACTCAGACCATAACCCTCCATTCCTTTCCTGTCCATATAACTATCCGATTTATTTTTAAATGATAAAATCGAACCTGCCTCCACCACCTTCACTGGAAGCTCATTCCACACAGCCACCACTCTCTGAGTAAAGAAGTTCCCCCTCATGGTACCCCTAAACTTCTGTCCCTTAATTCTCAAGTCATGTCCTCTTGTTTGAATCTTCCCTATTCTCAAAGGGAAAAAGCTGATCTACATCAACTCTGTCTATCCCTCTCATCATTTTAAAGACCTCTATCAAGTCCCCCCTTAACCTTCTGCGCTCCAGAGAATAAAGACCTAACTTATTCAACCTATCTCTGTAACTTAGTTGTTGAAACCCAGGCAACATTCTAGTAAATCTCCTCTGTACTCTCTCTATTTTGTTGACATCCTTCCTATAATTGGGCGACCAAAATTGTACACCATACTCCAGAATTGGCCTCACCAATGCCTTGTACAATTTTAACATTACATCCCAGCTTCTATACTCAATGCCCTGATTTATAAAGGCTAGCACACCAAAAGCCTGAAAATCCTGCAGGAAAAATATGTGTTTGAACATTTTTTTTTGTGAGAGTCTGAATCTGTCTAGCCCCTAAACCAGAGGGCCAACTCTTTCACACAGAGGGTGGTGGGAATGGGAATCGAGCTGCCAGAGGAGGTAGTTGCAGCAGGTGCAATAATAACATTTAACAGACACTTGAACAGATACGTGGTTCGGAAATGTTTAGAGAGATACGGGGTTATCGTACATGGCCGGTGTGGATGAGTTGGCCCAGGGGCCTGTTTCCGTGCTGTACGTCTCTGTGATACAAACCTCGATTTCCTCTTTGCCCAATTGCCTTGTCAAACCATTACGTGCCCCTGGACCATCTGGTTACTGATGTGGAATGGAGCGGGGGACCTCATTGAAACTTACCGAATAGTGAAAGGCTTGGATAGAGTGGATGTGGAGTGGATATTTCAACTAGTGGGAGAGTCTAGGAATTAAAGGACGTTCTTTCAGGAAGGAGATGAAGAGACATTTCTTTTGACTAAATCTGTGGTGAAATCTGTGGAATTCTTTGCCACAGAAGGCTGTGGAGGCCAAGTCAGTGGATATTTTAAAGGCAGAGATAGATAGATTATTGATTAGTACAGGTGTCAGGGGCTATGGGGAGATGGCAGGGGAATGGGGTTAGGAGGGGGAGATAGATCAGCCATGATCGAATGGCAGAGTAGACTTATTGGGCCAAATTGTCTAATTCTACTCGTATCACTTATGACCTTAAGACAAAAGTTGGGACATCATGATGAGCTGCACAAGTTGTTGGTGAGACCACACTTGGATCCGTGTGCAGTTCTGTTCAGCCAGTTATAGGAAAGATGTCATTTAAGTTGGAAAGGGTGCAGGAGAGATTGACCGGGATGTTGTCTGGTCGTGTGTTATGGGGAGAGGTTGGATAGGCTGGGCTTTTTTTTTTCTTTGGTGCTAGGAGTCTGAGGAGTGACCTTACTGACTGCAGAGAGATAGATACTTTGGATTAACGTCACAAAGAGAATGCCTTGTCCAAACTGAGCAGGTCCAAGCGTTAAGCCAAAATATTACAATGTGCAGGAGGAACACAGTGGGTCAGGCAGTATCTGTGGAGAGAACGGTTTAGAGTCAACCTGAAGAAGGGTGCTGATCCGAAATGCCATCTGTCCATTCCCTCCACTGATTCCATATAACCATATAACCATATAACCATATAACAATTACAGCACGGAAACAGGCCATCTCGGCCCTTCTAGTCCGTGCCGAACACGTATTCTCCCCTAGTCCCATCTACCTGCACTCAGACCATAACCTTCCATTCCTTTCCCGTCCATATAACTATCCAATTTATTTTTAAATGATAAAATCGAACCTGCCTCCACCACCTTCACTGGAAGCTCATTCCACACAGCCACCACTCTCTGAGTAAAGAAGTTCCCCCTCATGTTACCCCTAAACTTCTGTCCCTTAATTCTCAAGTCATGTCCCCTTGTTTGAATCTTCCCTACTCTCAGTGGGAAAAGCTTATCCACGTCAACTCTGTCTATCCCTCTCATCATTTTTAAAGACCTCTATCAAGTCCCCCCTTAACCTTCTGCGCTCCAAAGAATAAAGACCTAACTTGTTTAACCTTTCTCTGTAACTTAGTTGCTGAAACCCAGGCAACATTCTAGTAAATCACCTCTGTACTCTCTCTATTTTGTTGACATCCTTCCTATAATTAGGCGACCAAAATTGTACACCATACTCCAGATTTGGTCTCACCAATGCCTTGTACAATTTTAACATTACATCCCAGCTTCTATACTCAATGCTCTGATTTATAAAGGCTAGCATACCAAAAGCCTGAAAATCCTGCAGGAAAAAAATGTGTTTGAACATTTTTTTTTGTGAGAGTCTGAATCTGTCTAGCCCCTAAATCCCTTTTCCCCATTAACACAATTGCTTTTATAATTTTCTATATCACGAGGTTTCTTAAGGGCCTGTCCCACTTACGCGATTTTTTCAGCGACTTGCCGGCACCCTAGCTCGTTGAAAATTTCCAACATGTTGAAAATCCAGCGCAGACCAGAAAAAGGTACGACTCTTTGGGCGACTACTCACAACCGTACAGGCAACATGTCGTGGGGTGAAGCCTGTTTAGTCATGAGTGGTCCTTCGCTCCAGAGATGCTGCCTCACCCGCTGAGTTTCTCTGACATTTTTATCTACCTTCGATTTTTCCAGCATCTGCAGTTCCTTTTAAAAAAAAGTTCTTAGTTGTAGTTGCTTAACAGGCCTGTAAACATGACACACACACACAGATGATGCTACACTTGTTGCTTTACCTCCCCCCTCGACTCCATTCAAGGACCCAAGCAGTCATTCCAGGTGCGACAGAGGTTCACCTGCACCTCCTCCAACCTCATCTATTGCATCCGCTGCTCTAGATGTCAGCTGATTTACATCAGTGAGACCAAGCGTAGGCTTGGCGATCGTTTCGCCCAACACCTCCGCTCGGTCCGCATTAACCAACCTGACCTCCCGGTGGCTCAGCACTTCAACTCCACCTCCCATTCCGTATCAGACCTTTCTGTCCTGGGCCTCCTCCATGGCCAGAGTGAGCACCACCGGAAACTGGAGGAGCAGCACCTCATATTCCGCTTGGGCAGTCTGCACCCCAGCGGCATAAACATTGACTTCTCCAATTGCTGTCTCCTCCCCTTCTCAGCTCCTCCCCCAGCCCTTGGCTCCTCCTCTTCCTTTCTTCTTCCCGCCCCCCCCCCCCCCCCCCCACCTGAGATCAGTCTGAAGAAAGGTTTCAGCCTGAAACGTTGCCTATTTCCTTCGCTCCATAGATGCTGCCTCACCCACTGAGTTTCTCCAGCACTTTTGTCTACAATTGATTTTCCAGCATCTGCAGTTCCTCCTTAAACACACAGATAATATATTTTAAAGAGGAATTCAATAAATGAATAACTTCAATGCTAGAGCAGAAAGGCCAAAGTCCTTAGTGCAAACAAAGACATTCCATAATTCATAGTTGCAGTTGGTGTCGTGCAGTGTTGAAGAGCCTGATGGTTATTGGGAAGAAACTATTCTTGAACGTGGTGGTCATGGTTTTCAGATACTATACCTTCCTCCCGATGGTAGTAGCGAGATGAGAGTGTGGCCAGAGTGGCCAGGGTCTATGATGATATTGGCTGCCTCCTTTTGCAGCATCGCCTCCGGTAGATCCACTCAGTGGTGGGTACGTCAGTGCCAAGGGTTTAGTTCATAATCAGACTCTGCAAGGTCTTTCTCGCCAGTCAGAAGATCCAAAAGCTTAAACCCCTGTCCCACTGTACGAGTTCATTCAAAGAGTTCTCCCGAGTTTGCCCTGATTCGAACTCGGTGATTTATGGTAACGGCCGCTCGTAGGTACTCGGGGCTCTCGTGGACATTTTTCAGCGTGTTAAAAAATCTTCACGAGTCTTCCCGTGCTTACCTGCCATTAGCGAGTCTTCCCGAGTACCTGCCGTTAGCGTTACGAAGCCACTAAGAGAGCTCCGACGTACCCGCTATGTACATTCTCTGTGCTTACAACCAGTTTGATTTTTTTTTAAACTCGGGAGAGCTCTTGGAATGAACTCGTACCGTGGGGCAGAGCCATTAAAACCACCTAGAAACATAGAAACATAGAAATTAGGTGCAGGAGTAGGCCATTCGGCCCTTCGAGCCTGCACCGCCATTCAATATGATCATGGCTGATCATCCAACTCAGTATCCCGTACCTGCCTTCTCTCCATACCCTCTGATCCCCTTAGCCACAAGGGCCACATCTAACTCCCTCTTAAATACAGCAACCTACCACCAGATTGAAGAGCGGCTTCTTCCCTGTGTGTGTATGTGTGGGGTGGGGGGGGGGGTGGGGGGGAGAGGACCAGTGGGTGGGGTAGAGTCCACATTGGCTTTGACTCTACTGGGCAAGGAACAGGATAAGGCAGCAACTAGGTGGGCTCGTTGAATGTTCCCAGTCATCAGACTTTCCCCCTTCCCCCTCCACCGCCATCATCTTGTGATCCATGTTGGGCGCCTGAGCTTTGGGGCTGAGGGGCACGATGGGCCGGGTGGTCTTTCCTCACCCTATATCGCAGCCACGAGGTGCCTGAAGGTAATGCTGCTGTTTCTCCATCGTTCTCTGCCAGGTCAGGGAGTGTTGTACTACAGACTGATCCTGAATGGGCCGCACATCGAAGTACTCAATCTAACCGGCATCAGGCTGACCATTAACTCAGAGGTAAGCTTCGCATTTGTAGAGACATAGAAACATAGAAAAATAAGTGCAGGAGTAGGCCATTCGGCCCTTCGAGCCAGCACCGCCATTCAATATGATCATGGCTGATCGTCCACAATCAATACCCCGTTCCTCTATCTAATGCCCCTGGTCCCACTTAGGAAACCTGAACGGAAACCTCTGGAGACTTTGCGCCCCACCCAAGGTTTCCGTGCGGTTCCCAGAGGTTGCAGGTGGTTGCCGGAGGTTGCAGGTAGTGGAAGCAGGTAGGGAGACTGACAAAAAACCTCCGGGAACCTCCGGGCGGGGCGCAAAGTCTCCAGAGGTTTCCGTTCAGGTTTCCTAAGTGGGACATGGGCATAACTCTCTCTTTCAGCGAAACATTCAGCGAATCGGCCTCCACTGCCTCCTGAGGCAGAGAATTCCACAGATTCACAACTCTCTGGGTGAAAAAGTTTTTCCTCATCTCAGTCCTAAATGGCCCACCCCTTACTCTTAAACTGTGACCCCTGGTTCTGGACTCCCCCAACATCGGGAACATTTTTCCTGCATCTAGCCTTTAAGAATTTTATACGTCTCTATAAGATCCGCTCTCACCCTTCTAGTGGAACATCGAGGATAGGACGGTTCTAATGGTCCCACTGCAGGAAGGGCGTGGAGGTTTTGAAGAGGGTACAGGTTTAATAGAATGCTGACAGGATTAGTGAGTACTGGCTGTGTGAAGAGGATGGGCAAACTTGGATTGTTTTCCGTGGTATGTTGGAGGTTGAAGCAGCCTGCACCCCAGTGGCAGGAACATTGACTTCTGTAACTTCAACTAACCCTTCCTTTCCCTCTCTCTCCAGCTTCTCTGACCAGTCTGACTATCCCCCTGATCAAATGTTATCTCTGTCTGCTCAGCTGTCACTCTCTCCTGGCTAACAATGATCTATTCTATATTTTCCTTCAGCTGCATCCCCTTTGATGTCTCCATTTTCACACCTTACACTTCCTTATCTCGGTGTCTCCCTCTCCCTGCCCCCGACTCGCAGTCTGAAGAAGGGCCTCGACCCATTCCTTCTATCAACAGATGCTGCCTGATCCCGCTGAGTTACTCCACCATTTTTGTGGCTCTCTTCAGTGTAAACCAGCATCTGCAGTTCCTTCCTTACCCGTTCAACACTGCTCCTGAGATTCCATGGACTTCATTGGAACTGAACAGCAAGCAGCCACCGACTCACACCCATGCTTTTGTGTTTACGAAAGGAACTGCAGATGCTGGAAAATCGAAGGTACACAAAAATGCTGGAGAAACTCAGCGGGTGCAGCAGCATCTATGGAGCGAAGGAAATAGGCGACGTTTCAGGAGGATGAAGTCAATGAGATCTCAGGAGCAGAGTTCACGGACACTTACTATCACAGAAGCCCGTTTATGACCAGCAACTGAGGAAGAGAGTAAAGATTTGAAAGTGCATAGCATTATATCATCGGGAACTGCATGGAAACAGGCCCTTCGGCCCACCAAGTCCGTGCTGGCCATCACCAAGGTGACCAAGAACAAAGGAGGCTGCAGAAAGTGGTGGACATTGCCCGGACCATCACGGCCACTGATGCCCCCACCATCTAGGACATCTACAGGAAGGAAACTAATATCATCCAAGGCCCACACTACCCAGGCCAGGCTCACATCTCGATGCTATCATTGGGCAGATGGTGCAGGAGCCTGAGAACCATTACCTCCGGGACCAAGGACAGCTTCTTCCCTGCAGCCATCAGGCTCTTGAAACACCCTGCACAAAACTACCGCAGCAACTAGGAATTACCATGGACGTTGTCTATGTAGCATGGCACACTTGTATAGGTTGTACCACACAGCTTGTCCCGTCACCGAGAATTACTGATTATCAATTCATTGCATTATCCATTATTGGATATCTATTTGTTGCATTGTGAAGGAAGGAACTGCAGGTGTTGATTTAAACTGATGATAGACGCAAAATGCCGGAGTAACTCAGCGGGACAGGCAGCATCTCTGGAGAGAAGGAATGGGGCTGAAGAAGGGTCGAAACATCACCCATTCCCTCTCTCCAGAGATGCTGCCCGTCCCGCTGAGTTAAGGGCCTGTCCCACTTGGGAGTCATTTCCACGTCATTTACGTGACGTGACGTAGGCAGTGATGCGTGGTTGCGCGCGGCGCCCCAGAATTTTGGGATGTACAAAATCTTTGCACTCCATCTGTGTGACACGCAAATGACGCCCAAGTGGAACAGGCCCTTAAACTCCAGCATTTTGTGCCTACCTATTTGTCGTATTGTGGTGTTGGTGTGTCTGTGAATCAGCAGCAGGTAAGAATTTCATTGCAGATGCTGGTTTACAAAAAAAACACCAGAGCTGGAGTAAAGGGCCGGCCCCACGAGCATGCGACTCCATGAGACAAGCGCAACCTAACGTGGTCGCTTGAGCCGTACGGCCTCGCGGGGCCGGTCCCACTTCGATCGCTGGAGCCCTATGGAGTTGTGCGGAGCTGGTCCCGACATCGCGCGGGGCTCTGAAAAACTGACACTGTTCAAAAATTCCGTGCGGCAACGGCCTGCCGGCCCGCAGCCGCATTGAGGCCGTACCCACCGTCTCGACGGGCGTGCGCAGTGTCGCGATGCCGTACGCAGCGTCTTGACGCCATACGTCACGCGCGAACCTCCCGCGGACTTCGCTCAAGCTTCACATCAACTCGTACGGGGATCACTCGACCTCCGCGCGGCCCCCGCTTCCGGTTTGGTCGCGCTTGCCGCATGCAGTCGCATGCCCGTGGGACAGACCCTTAACTCAGCATATCAGGCAGCTTCTGTGGAGAACATGGATAGGTGGCATTTCAGGTTGGGACCCTTCTTCAAACTGGGGGGGGGGGGGGGGGGGGGGGCTGTAAAAGAGGTGGGGGCTGGACAAAACCTGGCAAGTGTACACAGAGGGAGGTTTAATTGGCAGAGGGTCGAACAGAAGTTAGAGATGGAAAGGAGACAAACGACTTTAGTTTTAGTCTCGTTACAACATGGAAACGGGCCATTCGGCCCGTCGAGTCCACGCCGGCCAACAATCGCCCGTTCACGCTAGTTATCCCAGTACATTGGTGGCAAAAACAGGAAAGTAGATTGTTATCTGAATGGTGGCCGATTAGGAAAGGGGGAGATGCAACGAGACCTGGGTGTCATGGTACACCAGTCATTAAAAGTAGGCATGCAGGTGCAGCAGGCAGTGAAGGAGGCGAATGGTATGTTAGCATTCATAGCAAAAGGATTTGAGTATAGGAGCAGGGAGGTTCTACTGCAGTTGTACAGGGTCTTGGTGAGACCACACCTGGTGTATTGCGTACAGTTTTGGTCTCCTAATCTGAGGAAGGACATTCTTGCCATAGAGGGAGTACAGAGAAGGTTCACCAGACTGATTCCTGGGATGTCAGGACTTTCATGTGAAGAAAGACTGGATAGACTCGGCTTGTACTCGCTAGAATTTAGAAGGTTGAGGGGGGATCTTATAGAAACGTACAAAATTCTTAAGGGGTTGGACAGGCTAGATGCAGGAAGATTGTTCCCGATGTCCAGAACGAGGGGTCACAGTTTAAGGATAAAGGGGAAATCTTTTAGGACCGAGATGCGGAAAACATTTTTCACACAGAGAGTGGTGAATCTGTGGAATTCTCTGCTGCAGAAGGTAGTTGAGACCAGTTCGTTGGCTATATTTAAGAGGGAGTTAGATGTGGCCCTTGTGGCTAAAGGGATCAGGGGGTATGGAGAGAAGGCAGGTACAGGATACTGAGTTGGATGAACAGCCATGATCATATTGAATGGCGGTGCAGGCTCGAAGGGCCGAATGGCCTACTCCTGCACCTATTTTCTATGTTTCTATGTTTCTATGTTTCTACATATGAGGGGGCAATTTAGAGACCAATTAACCGATAAACCAGCACGGTTTTGGGATGTGGGAGGAAAGCGGAGCACCCGGAGAAAACCCACGCGGTCACGGAGAACGCGCAAACTCCGCACAGACAGCACAGTAAAGTCAGGATTGAACCCGGGTCTCTGAAGCAGTGAGGCAGCAGCTCTACCGCTGCGTCTCTGTGCATGTAAAGCCAGAGGGAGGGATATAGGTAGGTAGAGGGGACGGGGGGGGGGGGGGGGGGGGGGGGGGGGGGGGGGGGGGGGGGGACTAATGGGTTTATTTCTGTATGAAGGAACTGCAGATGCTGGTTTGAACCAAAGATAGACACACAATGCTGGAGTAACTCAGCGGGACAGGCAGCATCTCTGGAGAGAAGGAATGGGTGACGTTTTGGATCGAGACCCTTCTTCAGAGATGCTGCCTGTCCCACTGAGTTACTCCAGCATTGTGTATCCCTAATGTTCCATTCCCAGTGCATGTGACAATCAAACACTCTTGGCTCTTGATTTCTTTTTCAGAAACTTGAGAAGATGGGACTGCGACTGGCTGCCAAGTTGAACCTGAACTACTTTGACTTCACCGATATATCGCTCAGACACGTGATTAGACATTGGGTCGTAATGAAGGTCTGAAGAGCCAGGATGGGAGATGGAGGCTCAGTCCGGAATTATACCCTATCTGGAGCCGTCACACATGGAGTTTCGAGCCCTATCTCTCCTCCGCATCACCCTCTTGCAGTTCCTGAATTTATCACCAAGGAAATCTATTCTACACTTTGGAGGAGTGACCTTTTTGTGGCCATTTGGCCTCCCATCACCACCGCATAGTTCAAAAACCGAGATTTTCTTGACTTTACATTTTATTTAACTAAAAGGTTGATTTCACAATTTTATTTAGTAATCAGCTTATTAAGTTAGAAGTTGATTGATCACTAAATCAAAATGAGAGAGGGCATATTGATGGAAATAAACTGTTGATTAAAATTTAATTGATATGTGTATGAGCACCTTTTCATCTACAAATACAGCACTGGCTTGGAGGCAGTGTCACAGTTTTTCTGTGACAAGGGCCAGGGGATATGGGGAGAAGGCAGGAACGGGGTACTGATTGGGGATGATCAGCCATGATCACATTGAATGGCGGTGCTGGCTCGAAGGGCCGAATGGCCTACTCCTGCACCTATTGTCTATTGTCTATTCCTTAGAAACGGTGGCGGTCACGGGTTGCGCAGCGGTAGAGTTGCCGCCTTACAGCGAATGCAGCGCCGGAGACCCAGGGGGTTCGATCCCGACAACGGGCGCTATCCGCACGCAGTTTGTACGTTCTCCCCGTGATCTGCGCGGGTTTTCTCCGAGATCTTCGGTTTCCTCCCACACTCCAAAGGCGTACAGGTTTGTAGGTTAATTGGCTTGGTATAAATGTAAAAGATTGTCCCGAGTGGGTAAATGCGCGGGGATCGCTGGTCGGCGCGGACCCGGTGGGCTGAAGTGCCTGCTTCCGCGCTGTACCTCGAAACTAAGCTAAACTATACACAAGAGGGAGCAGAGGTAAATAACAAACTGCTGGACGAACTCAATGGGTCAGACAGCATCTGCGATGGGCATGGACAAGCAATATTAATGGACGTTGTCTGTCCATTTCCCTCCACAGATGCCGCCTGACCTGCTGAGTTCCTCCAGCAGTTTGATTTTTGGTTTGGTTGATGCATCACTTACACTGAACGGGATCAGCCAGCGAGAAAGACAGGAAGATGAGGAAACAGTGAATGCTCCAAGTTTCGGCAAACATTGAATTATCCGATTTTAGGTAACTAACATACAACCCCTCATTCACTGAGCCCCACCTAGGCCTGCATCACTTCCCTCTCCCTCCCCTTTCATCTACATTACTGAACAATTCGTGCCTCTTCTATCCTCTCCTCAAGTCCTTTGTCTTGAGAAAGTCAAGTCCAAACCATCTGCTGATCCAACGCCCCCTCCCTCCCCTTCTCCCCATAGCCGCTGACATATTTTACTAATCAAGTCAAGTCAAGTCAAGTCAAGTTTATTTGTCACATACACATACGAGATGTGCAGTGAAATGAAAGTGGCAATGCTCGCGGAACAACAAAACAACCAAACAAATTATAAACACAACCATAACACACAATATTATTTTACATAATAAATAATAGAAGGAAAAACGTTCTGTAGAGTAATCCCTGGTGAGAAAGGCGTTTACAGTCCGAATTGCCTCTGGGAAGAAACTCCTTCTCAACCTCTCCGTTCTCACTGCATGGCAACGGAGGCGTTTGCCTGACCGTAGCGGCTGGAACAGTCCGTTGCAGGGGTGGAAGAGGTCTCTCATGATTTTGTTTGCTCTGGAGTGCATCTCCTGTTGTATAGTTCCTGCAGGGGGGTGAAGAATCTATCTATCTATCTCTGCCTTAAATAGGCAGGGCCTATCCCAATGATGTGCCTATCACGAGACTAAAACTAAAGACCCTATATCTCACAGTCTATTGACCGTGATCGGTGTATATCCACATCATTTCTCCAGGGAAGTTGCCTGAGTTACTCCACCACTTTGTCTCTTTTCTTTCAAGAAAGAGAGCAAGGGTTTGGGTCTTACTCAGTGAAGCCAAGCAAGCTCCCTTCCCATTCATTGTTCCCTTCAATGCACAAGAGGATGCCATTCAGCCCATCATGTCTGGGGTAGCCCCCTACACTGAGCTACCACAGTAGTTTCGCTCCACTGATGGTGGCCCTGCAGCAGATATTATTGTCACGTGCACCGAGGTGCAGAGAGAAGTTTGTGCGCCTGTAATCCAGTCAAAGCATGCAGTACATGAGTACAATCACGCCATACACACGTGCAACAAGGGGTAGTGCAAAGAGAAAAATGCCAGCCTACAGAATATAGTGTTACGGTGTTATAGTGATACTGTTACAGAGAAAGTGCAGATTAAAAAAATGTGCAAGGGCCAGGACTGCATGAGATAGGTTGGAAGATCAGGAATGCACCCCAGCTTAGCCCTAGGAGGACCGTTCAATAGTCTGATAACAGCAGGGATGAATTCTCAGATACCCTGAATCTGGTGGTACCCGCTTTCAAGCATGTATATCTTCTGCCTAATGGGAGAGGGGAGAAGAGGATGTGAGCTATCCTTGGTTATGCTTTACACTAATCACAAACCCAAACCAGTTTCATTCTCCTCCCATTGCCATCAACTCCCTCCAGATTCTCCCCTCACCCACACACTAGGGTCAAGAGATTGAAGAGTCAAAAGTGTTTTAGAAGGAACTGCAGATGCTGGAAAATCGACGGTAGACAAAAATGCTGGAGAAACTCAGAAATGGAGAAAACTGGAGAAATGGGTGCAGCAACATCTATGGAGTGAAGGAAATAGGCAACGTTGTGGGCCAAAACTCTTCTTCACACTGATGTAGGGTGGGGGGGGGGGGAAGAAGAAAGGAGAAAGGAAGTGGAGGAGCCTGAGGGCTGAGGGAGAGCTGAGAAGGGGAGGAGATAGCAAGGGCTACCGGAAATTGGAGAAGTCAATGTTCATGCCGCTAGGGTGCAGACTGCCCAAGCGGAATATGAGGTGCTGCTCCTCCAATTTCCGGTGGTGCTCACTCTGGCCATGGAGGAGGCCCAGGACAGAAAGGTCTGATTCGGCATGGGAGGGGGAGTTGAAGTGCTGAGCCACCGGGAGATCTGGTTGGTTAATGCGGACCGAGCGGAGGTGTTCGGCGAAACGATCGCCAAGCCTACGCTTGGTCTCACCGATGTAGATCAGCTGACATCTAGTGCAGTGGATGCAATAGATGAGGTTGGAGGAGATGCAGGTAAACCTCTGTCGCTCCTGGAACGATTGCTTGGGTCCTTGAATGGAGTCGAGGGGGGAGGTAAAACGACAGGTGTAGCATCTCTTGCGGTTGCAAGGGAAAGTGCCCGGGGAGGGGGTGGTACGGGAGGGAAGGGAAGAATTGACCAGGGAGTTACGGAGGGAGCGGTCTTTGCGGAAAGCAGACGGCGGGGGGGGGGGAGAGATGGGAAGATGTGGCGAGTGGTGGGGTCACGTTGGAGGTGGCGAAAATGGACTATTTGTTGTATGTGACGGGTAGTGGGGTGAAAGGTGAGGACTAGGGGGACTCTGCCCTTGTTACGAGTTACAAGAGTAAAATGTGTTTATTGTCATGTGTCCCAGATAGGACAATGAATTTCTCGCTTGCTGCAGCACAACAGCATATGTAAACATAATACATAACGGGAGAAGGAAAAAAGTTCAATGTGTATATATACTGTACACATGCACACATACTCAATAAATAAACACATATAGTGCAATAATAATAATAGTCTGTTGTAGTTCAGAGCTTATTTGTTGTCGTGTTTAATAGCCTGATGGCTGTAGGGAAGAAGCTGTTCCTGAACCTGGACGTTACAGTTTTCAGGCTCTTGTACCTTCTTCCCGATGGCAGGGGTGAGATGAGTGTGTGGCCAGGATGGTGTGTGGGTCTCTGATGATGCCGGCTGCCTTTTTGAGGCAGTGACTCCGATAAATCCCTTCGATGGTGGGGAGTTCAGAGCCGGTGATGGACTGGGCAATGGTCATTTACAATGGCCAGCCATTCTACCAGTTTGCACATGTGGGTCATAGAACAGTCGTGCACAGAAGCAGGCCCTTCAGCCCAACTCATCCATGCCGCCCAACATGCCTTTCTACGCTGATCCCATCTGCCTGTGTTCGACCATAAACCTTTCCTATCCATGTACCTGTCTACAA
The DNA here is from genome assembly GCF_028641065.1 of Leucoraja erinaceus. Classification (NCBI taxonomy): domain Eukaryota; kingdom Metazoa; phylum Chordata; class Chondrichthyes; order Rajiformes; family Rajidae; genus Leucoraja; species Leucoraja erinaceus. The sequence continues at coordinate 132,372,225 of NC_073378.1, read as the reverse complement.
CTTCTTGTATCTGCCTTAACCATTTCCTCTGGCAGCTCATTCCATATATCCACTACCCTCTATGTTGGAACCTGCCCAACAGATCCCCTGTTAAATCTTTCCTCCTCTCACTTGAAATTTATGCCCTTCCATTTTAGACTTCCCTACCTTGGGGAAATGGACCTAAAGATTCACCACATCTGTTCCCCTCACGATTTGATACAACTCTTTCACATATCCCCTCAGCCTCCTTCCTTCCCTCCAGAGAAAACAGTCCCAGCCTTTCCAATCTCATTATAACAATGTCCTTATCCAATCCTAGCAACATTTAAATAGAACAGCACAGTACAGCAACAGGCCCATCGGCCCACAATATCTGTGCTGAACATGAAACCAAGCTAAATTAATCACATCTGCCTGCACGTGGTCCATATCCCTCTATTTCATGATATATCCGTGTGACCATCTAAAAGCTTGCAGGATGTGTTCGGCGAAACGATCGCCAAGCATCTCTGGAGAGAAGGAATGGGTGACGTGTCGGGTCGAGACCCTTCTTCATGAAGGCAAACATGTCATGGGCCTTGAGTTAAACACAAAGTGCTGGAGTAACTCAATGGGTCATGAAGTGTCTCGACCATTCACTCCCTCCAGACCTGCTGCCTGTCCCGCTAAGTTACTCCAGCGTTATTTTGTCTATACTGAAATAATTCAGTGGGTCAGGCAGAATCTCTGAGGGATGTGGACAGGCGATATTTCGGGTTGGGATCCTTCTACAGACTCATAGTCATCATCAGTCTGACCATGCATCCTAATAACCATATAACCATATAACAATTACAGCACAGAAACAGGCCATCTCGGCCCTACAAGTCCGTGCCGAACAAATTTTTTTTCCCTTAGTCCCACCTGCCTGCACTCATATCATAACCCTCCATTCCCTTCTCATCCATATGCCTATCCAATTTATTTTTAAATGATACCAATGAACCTGCCTCCACCACTTCCACTGGAAGTTCATTCCACACAGCTACCGCTCTCTGAGTAAAGAAGTTCCCCCTCATGTTACCCCTAAACTTCTGTCCCTTAATTCTGAAGTCATGTCCTCTTGTTTGAATCTTCCCTATTCTCAAAGGGAAAAGCTTGTCCACATCAACTCTGTCTATCCCTCTCATCATTTTAAAGACCTCTATCAGGTCCCCCCTTAACCTTCTGCGCTCCAGAGAATAAAGACCTAACTTATTCAACCTGAAACAACACCTATTCATGTTTTTCTGAGACGCTGCCTCACCCACTGAGTTACTCTCAGGTCCAGGAGCGGAAGTCGCTGCCTTAAAAAGGCAGCTAACATCATCAAGGACCCACACCATCCTGGCCACGCACTCGTTTCACCATTGCCATCGGGAAGAAGGTACAGGAGCCTGAAAACTGTAATGTCCGGGATCAGGAACAGCTTCTTCCCCACAGCCATCAGGGTATTAAACATGACATCAAATAAGCTCTGAACTACAATAGACTATTATTATTATTGCACTATATATAAGTGTTTATTTATTGAGTATGTGTGTATGTGTATATATACACACGGACCTTTTTCTCTCCCATTATGTACTATGTTTACATATTCTGTTGTGCTGCAGCAAGCGAGAATTTCATTGTCCTATCTGGGACATATGACAATAAAACATTCTTGACTCTTGAGGTCTGGAGGAGTTTGGGGAGAAAGCAGGAACAGGCCAGGGGGTTAACAGAATTTTGGAAGCTTGCAGACTCAGATTGCTGCAGCTAGATGGCGAGAGTGCCTGCAAAATGAGGCAAACTCGCTCAGTCACTGCAACGGCTCCCTCTGCTGTTGGGACATGGTGGAGCAGTTCATGGTGGGAACTGACTTGTCTCTGAGAGGCACTCAGGTCATTCTCTGTCTGCCAAAAGAAAGGCACAAGGTGCTGGAGTAACTCAGCGGGTCAGGCAGCATCTCTGGAGGACATGGATAGGTGACGTTTTGGGTTGGGGGCCCTTCTTCAGACTGAGGGGGGTGGGGTGTCGAATGGGATCGTCGAGGATGGAGTTAAAGGGAAAGGGTTTTTTAAATGTGTGAGCGTAGAGACCGAGGGGTGTAAAATGAGGGTAGAAGCAATAGGTAGCAAGATGAAAAGTAAAAGTGGCAGGCAGACAAATTCAGGGCAAAAATCAAAAAGGGCCACTTTTCAACATAATTGTATAAGGGGTAAGAGTGTTGTAAAAACAAGCCTGAAGGCTTTGTGTCTCAATGTAAGGAGCATTCGTAACAAGGTGAATGAGTTGAATGTGCAGATAGCTATTAATGACTATGATATAGTTGGGATCACGGAGACATGGCTCCAGGGTGACCAAGGCTGGGAGCTGAACATCCAGGGATATTCAATATTCAGGAGGGATTGACAGAAAGGGAAAGGAGGCGGGGCAGCGTTGCTGGTTAGAGAGGAGATTAAAGCAATAGTAAGGAAGGACATTAGCTTGGAGGATGTGGAATCGATATGGGTAGAGCTGCGAAACACTAAGGGGCAGAAAACGCTAGTGGGAGTTGTGTACAGGCCACCTAACAGTAGTAGTGGAGTTGGGGATGGCATCAAACAGGAAATTAAAAATGCGTGCAACAAAGGCAAAACGGTTATAATGGGTGACTTCAATCTACATATAGATTGGGTGAATCAAATTGGCAGGGGTGCTGAGGAAGAGGATTTCTTGGAATGTATGCGGGATGGTTTTCTAAACCAACATGCAGAGGAACCAATGAGAGAGCAGGCTATTCTAGACTGGGTATTGAGTAATGAGGAAGGGTTAGTTAGCAGTCTTGTTGTGCGTGGCCCCTTGGGCAAGAGTGACCATAATATGTTTGAGTTCTTCATTAGGATGGAGAGTGACATTGTTAATTCAGAAACAAGGGTCCTGAACTTAAAGAAAGGTAACTTTGAGGGTATGAGACGTGAATTGGCCAAGATAGACTGGCAATTGATTCTTAATGGGTTGACGGTGGGTATGCAATGGAAGGCATTTAAAGACTGCATGGATGAACTACAACAATTGTTCATCCCAGTTTGGCAAAAAAATAAATCAGGGAAGGTAGTACACCCATGGATAATAAGGGAAATCAGGGATAGTATCAAAACAAAAGATGAAGCATACAAATTAGCCAGAAAAAGCAGCCTACCAGAGGACTGGGAGAAATTCAGTCCAACAGAGGAGGACAAAGGCCTTAATTAGGAAAGGGAAAATAGATTATGAAAGAAAACTGGCAGGGAACATAAATACTGACTGCAAAAGCTTTTATAGATATGTGAGGAGAAAAAGATTAGTTAAAACAAATGTAGGTCCCTTGCAGTCAGAAACAGGTGAATTGATCATGGGGAACAAGGACATGGCAGACCAATTGAATAACTACTTTGGTTCTGTCTTCACTAAGGAAGACATAAATAATCTGCCGGAAATAGCAGGGGACCGGGGGTCAAATGAGATGGAGGAACTGAGTGAAATCCAGGTTAGCCGGGAAGTGGTGTTAGGTAAATTGAATGGATTAAAGGCCGATAAATCCCCAGGGCCAGATAGGCTGCATCCCAGAGTACTTAAGGAAGTAGCCCCAAAAATAGTGGATGCATTAGTGATAATTTTTCAAAACTCTTTAGATTCTGGAGTAGTTCCTGAGGATTGGAGGGTAGCTAATGTAACCCCACTTTTTAGAAAGGGAGGGAGAGAGAAAATGGGGAATTACAGACCAGTTAGTCTAATGTCGGTAGTGGGGAAACTGCTAGAATCAGTTATTAAATATGGGATAGCAGCACATTTGAAAAGTGGTGAAATCATTGGACAAAGTCAGCATGGATTTAGGAAAGGTAAATCATGTCTGACGAATCTTATAGAATTTTTCGAGGATGTAACTAGTAGTGTGGATAGGGGAGAACCAGTGGTTGTGTTATATCTGGACTTCCAGAAGGCTTTCGACAAGGTCCCACATAAGAGATTAGTATACAAACTTAAAGCACACGGCATTGGTTCAATATTGATGTGGATAGAGAACTGGCTGGCAAACAGGAAGCAAAGAGTAGGACTCCTCTGAGTCCTTTTCACAATGGCAGGCAGTGACTAGTGGGGTACCACAAGACTCAGTGCTGGGACCCCAGCTATTTACAATATATATTAATTATTTGGACGAGGGAACTGAATGCAACATCTCCAAGTTTGCGGATGACACGAAGCTGGGGGGCAGTGTTAGCTGTGTGGAGGATGCTAGGAGGCTGCAAGGTGACTTGGATAGGCTGGGTGAGTGGGCAAATGCATGGCAGATGCAGTATAATATGGATAAATGTGAGGTTATCCACTTTGGTGGCAAAAACAGGAAAGTAGACTATTATCTGAATGGTGGCCGATTAGGAAAGGGAGAGATGCAACAAGACCTGGGTGTCATGGTACACCAGTCATTAAAAGTAGGCATGCAGGTGCAGCAGGCAGTGAAGAAAGCAAATGGTATGTTAGCATTTATAGCAAAAGGATTTGAGTATATGAGCAGGGAGATTCTACTGCAGTGGTACCTGGAGTATTGCGTACAGTTTTGGTCTCCTAATCTGAGGAAAGACATTCTTGCCATAGAGGGAGTACAGAGAAGGTTCACCAGACTGATTCCTGGGATGTCAGGACTTTCATATGAAGAAAGATTGGATAGACTCGGCTTGTACACGCTAGAATTTAAAAGGTTGAGAGGGGATCTTATAGAAACTTACAAAATTCTTAAGGGGTTGGACAGGCTAGATGCAGGAAGATTGTTCCCGATGTTGGGGAAGTCCAGAACGAAGGGTCACAGTTTAAGGATAAAGGGGAAATCTTTTAGGACCGAGATGAGGAAAACTTTTTTCACTCAGAGAGTAGTGAATCTGTGGAATTCTCTGCCACAGAAGGTAGTTGAGGCCAGTTCATTGGCTATATTTAAGAGGGAGTTAGATGTGGCCCTTGTGGCTAAAGGGATCAGGGGGTGTGGAGGGAAGGCAGGTACGGGATACTGAGTTGGATGATCAGCCATGATCATATTGAATGGCGGTGCAGGATCGAAGGGCCGAATGGCCTACTCCTGCACCTATTGTCTATGTTTCTATGTTTCTATGATAGCGGGGTGTGGGGCTGGGGGTGGGGGGGGGGGGGGAGAAAGCTGTAGAGGGGGGGGGGGGGGGTGGAGAAGAGGGATGGGAGCAGCGGTAGAGTTGGTGAACACAGACCAAGGGGTTATTTGATCGATTGTTGGACGGAGGCTGAGCGACACAGTGGGGCAGCGGTAGAGTTGGTGAACACAGACCAAGGGGTTATGTGATCGATTGTTGGACAGAGGCCGAGCTGCACAGTGGGGCAGCGGAAGAGTTGCTGCCTCACAGCGCCAGAGATCAGGGGAAGGGGTTGGTTTTGGGCTAGTTGACTAATGTTCATACTGTTGGGCTGTAAGCCACCCAAATGGTGTATGAGGTGCTCTTCCTCCATGTGGCCTCAATCTTGCAACTGAGGAGGTCCAGGGCTAAAAGACTTTAGAGATACTAAGCGGAAACTGGCTCCATGGCCTACCGAGTCCTCGCCGACCGGCGATCCTCGGCGCACTAAATGGCTTGTCCCACTTGCCGTTTTTTTCGGCGACTGCCGGCATCGCCGACTGACGTGTCATGTCACCGAAACACTTGCCGCGTCACGTGGCGTAATGACGCATTGACGCGCGTTTTTTATTTCAAGTGTCGCATACATTTTTTTTTGTCACCGCTGGATTTTGAAAAGTTGAAAAATCTTTTAGCGACACTGATATCACGCCGGCAGTTGCCGAAAAAAACGGCAAGTGGGTCAGGCCCTTAACACTATCCGACACACACTAGGTATATCAGTATAGGATTCATTTTAAAATTCTTTTATTTGCTTTTAAATCCCTAAATGGTCTTGCCCCGTCCTACCTATCTGAGCTTCTTCACCCTTATACACCCGCCCGCTCTCTCAGGTCAGATGATCAGCTGCTCCTGAGTGGGCCTAAAGCTAAGCGGAAGCTCAGAGGGGACCGTGCCTTTGCTGTGTCGGCACCGAGATTATGGAATGATTTGCCTCTACACGTTAAACAGGCCCCTTCTCTGGCTGTTTTAAAATCATACCTGAAGACACATCTATTCTCCGTGGCCTTTGTAGACCAGTGAGGTGTCGACTTATTTATTTACTTTATTTGCTTGCGTGCTTCATACTCATGTTTTATGTTTTTTAATTTATTGTTGAATTTCGTATGTAATTTATGCGCCTCATGTTAGCTGTATGTTCTGTTGTTCTGCCTGTTTTATGATGTCTTGATTATTTTTTTTCTGTACAGCACTTTGGTCAACTTTGGTTGTTTTTTAAAGTGCTTAACAAATAAAGTTGGATTGGATTGGACACACACTAGGGACAATTTACAATTTAACCAAAGCCAATTAACCTATCAAACCTGTACGTCTTTGGAGCGTGGGAGGAAATAGGAGGTCTCAGAGAAACACACACAGTGACAGGGAGAACATACAAACCCGTAGTCAGGAACAAACCCGGATCTCTGGCAGAGTAAGGCAGCAACTCTACCGCTGCACCACTATGCAGCAAGGGCTTGGACACACTAGAGGCAGGAAACATGTTCCCGATGTTGGGGGAGTCCAGAACCAGGGGCCACAGTTTAAGAATAAGGAGTAAGCCATTTAGAACGGAGACTATATTATTCAAAAACGAGGTTGAATAAATTTTATCCAAACGTCTCTCCCAGATGCGATAAATGTTTGTTTCAAAACGCTAATATAACGCTAATATAACACATTCATTTGTAGGATGTACAAAGATGAATAAATTTTGGAGCGATATATTTGATATATTTACAAAGCTTTTCAAGTCAAGAATAGAACCCAAAACGGAATGGATTATATTTGGAATAATATACAACTGTTAAAATGTGGATTAGGAATATGATGGACATAGCACGCCTTGAAGAAATGAGACTCCGACTAATAGAGAAATATGACCAATTCTTAAGGAGTTGGTCTCGTTTCATCGACTATTTGGAATCATGTGATGCAGCGGTACCGTAAAGATTGCTGATTTCAGTTCATGACGTGGATAGATCTACATCTCCGAATACAGATTTGAAAAACTCTCTTTTAAGGGGCCTTCTCTTCTATTTCTACTTTCCACTTTTTCTTTTTATTTTTTATTTTTTATATACACACTTCACGTTTTTCTACTCTCTACCATTTATTTTTCCACTTTTTCCTCTTTCTATTGTTTTCTTTTTCTTGTCTTGCTTACTTCCTTTTCATAACATAAAACTAGAGGTTGTACATAGAATGGGTTACGGTATGACATAGTTGGCACCTAAAATTAGGTTCCACTGTACTGTTTTGTACTGTATTAACTTCTAATAAAATAAACAAAACAAAAAAAAAAAAAAAAAAAAGAACGGAGACGAGGAAACACTTTTTCTCACAGAGAGTGGTGAGTCTGTGGAATTCTCTGCCCCAGAGGGCGGTGGAGGCCGGTTCTCTGGATGCTTTCAAGAGAGAGCTAGATAGGGCTCTTAAAAATAGCGGAGTCAGGCGATATGGGGAGAAGGCAGGAACGGGGTACTGATTGGGGATGATCAGCCATGATCACATTGAATGGCAGTGCTGGCTCGAAGGGCCGAATGGCCTACTCCTGCACCTATTGCCTATTGTCTATTGTCCATTGCCACCCTAAAGTATGGGATTCACTCTGTCGATTCTGTATCACTGTTAGCGGCTGAAAGAATGAAGGTATTATTTTAGCAACGGGGTCAAGGAAGGAACGTTCACATCACGGCCCTGTTTCCACCCCCATCGTTCCAACACCTCGCACAAGAAGCACAAGAAGCAACAAGCCAGACACCAGTCTGTGCAGTTGCCGAGACGTGTGTTCAGCTCTGGCTGAGCAACTTCTAATGTTGTGTGTGGACTCGATAAGAAGATTTTAGCAAAATTGATTATAAGAGTCAGGAAATCCTGCTGCAGAGTTATGAAACTGTGGTCAGGCAGCATTTGGAGATACAGCACGGAAACAGGCCCTTCGACCCACCAAGTCTGCACCGACCACCAATCCCCACATATTAACCCTATCCTACACACTCTAGAGACATTTTTTACATTTACCAGGCCAATTTTACCTACAAACCTGCACATCTTTGGAGTGTGGAAGGAAACCGAAGATCTCGGAGAAAACCCACGCAGGTCACGGGGAGAACGTACACACTCCCTTTTGTATTGTGCAGTATTGTGTGCAGTGCTGGTAACCACACCTATTACAGGAAGGTTATAGGCAAGAAGGAGCTGCAGGTAGAACACAAAATGTTCGAGTAACCCAGCGGGTCAGGCGGGGAAGGATGTCAAGGCTTCGGAAAGGTCGCAGGAAAGGTTAACTAGGATGCTGCCTGCATTAGAGGGCAGACAGGTAGAATCTTCTTCTCATGGTGGAAATGCCAAGGACTTGAGAGCACAGCTTTGAGGTGAGAGAGGAAGCCTTTAATGCAGATATACAGGGTATTTTCTTACGGCGAGAGTAGTGGGTGCGTAGATGCCAGGGGTGGTGGTGGAGGCAGATTCAATGGTGGTGTTTAAGAGGCTTTGAGGCCAAGATATGCAAGGGAATGGAGGAATATGGATCACAATCAGGCAGATGAGACTAGTTTAGCTTGGCATCAAGTTCGGCACAGACATTTGAGCCCAAGGGCCTGTTCCTGTTCTGTATTTCATGCAATGTGTTCAAAGCAGTGGTATATATAAATGATTGATTGCCAAAGGGGGTGAGGTGTACAGATAGGCACAAAGTGCTGGAGTAACTCAGCGGGCCAGGCAGCATCTCTGGGGAAAATAAATAGGTAACGTCAAACGTATGCTTACCCACCACACCACCTCCAGGTCCATCAGATCGCCCGACTTGGGGTTACTGAACATCCCGCGGTCCAGGCATAAGCTCAGGGGTGACCGCTCCTTTGCGGTTGCAGCCCCTAGACTGTGGGACAGCATCCCCCTTCCCATCAGAACTGCCCCCTCCATCGACTCCTTTAAGTCGAGACTTAAAACTCACCTTTACTCTCAAGCCTTTCCTGACGTCCTCTGAGCGAGGGCAATATGCATGTATTTATGTATGTACTTAATCTATGAACCAATGTTGTATAACGTTAGTAGCTCCACCAATGTAAAGCACTTTGGCCAGCGAGAGTTGTTTTTTAAATGTGCTATAGAAATAAAAGTGACTTGACTCGACTTGACGTTTCGGGTGGAGGCCCTTCTTCAGACCAGTGACCAGGGTTAGGCCGGTGCGCAGAGTTGAGGCCACCATGAGCTCAGATATAGAGCAGAGCAGGTTCAAGTGGCAAGATTCACGTTTAATGGATGTAAAGATGAAAAGGGGCAGCAAAGATTCACATGGTACACAAAATTGCTGGAGAAACTCAGCGGGTGCAGCAGCATCTATGGAGCGAAGGAAATAGGCGACGTTTCGGGCCGAAACCCTTCTTCAGACTACAAAGATTCACATAGGTCTGGAGGACTTGAGTTATGAGGAGAGACTGGAGAGGCTGATAATTTTCCCTGGAGTGAAGGAAGCTGAGGGGTGACTGATAGAGGTTTATAAAATCAAGAGGGGCATAGATAAGGTGAAGAGCCACTATCATCGTGGGGGGGATGCAAGATTAGGTTTATACCAACCTAAAGGGCAACTTTTTCACTCAGTGGGTGGGTGTGTGGAACGAGCTACCAGAGGAGATAGTTGAGGCAGGTACAACAGCAACATGTAAAATAAATTTGGCAGGTACAACGATAGCAATGGTTTCGAGGGACATGAGTGGCTCAGTCTGTACTAACCAACCTGATCTCCCGGTGGCTCAGCACTTCAACTCCCCTCCCATTCCCAATCTGACCTTTCTGTCCTGGGCCTCCTCCATTGCCAGAGTGAGGCCCACTGCAAATTGGAGGAACAGCACCTCATATTTTGCTTGGGTAGTTTACACCCCAGCGGATGAACATTGACTTCTCCAATTTCAGGTAGTCCTTGCTTTCTCCCTCCTTCCCCTCCCCTTCCCAGCTCTCCCACAGCCTACTGTCTCCGCCTCTTCCTTTCTTCTTCCCACCATCGATGTACCTCTCAAACGTCTTTTAAATGTTGTTATAGTTCCTGCCTCAACTATCTCCTCTGGCAGCTGGTTCCATATACATAGAAACATAGAAAATAGGTGCAGGAGGAGGCCATTCGGCCCTTCGAGCCAGCACCACCCCCCCTCCCCCATCAGTCTGAAGAAGGGTCTCGACCCAAAACATCGCCTATTCCTTTTCTCCATAGATGCTGCTTCACCCGCTGAGTTTCTCAAGCATTTTTTGTCTACTTTTGATTTTTCCAGCATCTGCAGTTCCTTCTTTAACACAGGTTTAAGGTGAGAGGGGAAAGATTTAATAGGAAACTAAAGGGCAACTTTTTCACTCAGAGGGTGAGGATTTAAGAGAGAGTTAGATAGAGCTCTAGGGGCTGGTGGAATCAAGGGATATGAGGAGAAGGCAGGCACGGGTTATTGATTGGGGACGATCAGCCATGATCACAATGAATGGCGGTGCTGGCTCACTGAAGGGCCGAATGGCCTCCTCCTACACCTATTTTCTATGTTTCTATGTATATGGAACGAGCTGCCAGAGGAGTTTGTTGAGGCAGGGACTATAACACCATTTAAAAGACATCGATAGGAATGGTTTAGAGCGATGTGAGCCAATTGCAGGCAAATGGCACTAGCTTAGTTGGTGCATTTTGGTTGGCATGGATGAATTGGGCCGAATGGCCTTTTTCCAAACTGTATGACTCTCTATGCCCATGATATAGATGGGGCACAAAGTGCTGGAGCAACTCAGTGGGTCGGGCAGCATCCCTGGAGAACACAGATAGGTGACCCTTCTGAAGAAGGGTCCCGACCAGAAACATCACCCTGTTTAAGAAGGAACTGCAGATGCTGAAAAAAAATCGAAGGTAGACAAAATGCTGGAGGAACTCAGCGGGTGAGGCAGCATCTACGGAGAGAAGGAGTAGGCGACGTTTCAGGTCGAGACCCTTCTTCAGATGTCATCCTTATCTTAAGAAGGGTCCTGACCTGAAAAGTTATCCATCCAGGGATGCTGCCTGACCTGCTGAGTTACTCCTGCACTTTGCACTTTCTTTTGCAAATCTGCAGCCGCAGTTAGGCAATAGACACTAGTCAATAGACAATAGACAATAGACAATAGACAACAGGTGCAGGAGGAGGCCATTCGGCCCTTCGAGCCAGCACCGCCATTCAATGTGACCATGGCTGATCATCCACAATCAGTACCCCGTTCCTGCCTTCTCCCCATATCCCCTGACTCCGCTATTTTTAAGAGCCCTATCTAGCTCCCTCTTGAAAGCATCCAGAGAACCGGCCTCAGAACCTGCATCCAGAGAACCTGAAACAAATGTCCTTGTTTCTTTTCCCAAATGGGACATCTTGGATATCCTAGATGATCTGGAGTGAAGGGCCCATTTCCATGCTATATGACCTAGAGGGGTCATCTTGGTCAGCATGGCTGAGATGGGCCGAAGGGCCTGTTTCCATACTGTACAACTCTACGACTTGGATGGGGCATCTTGGTTAACATGGATGAGTCGGGCCGAAGGGCCTGTTTCCGTGCTGTACCACTGAGATACAAAGTCCGAATCGCAATTGGGATATTTCAGATGGCTCTGAGGCCTAGATTTCCAGGAAGTGCTTGTAGTTCCCCATCGTGACCAGGGGACCCCCAGGGTTTATTTGCTCGCCCACCGAGACACCCCAACTCCGGCACTCTGTCTGCTTCGGGGAGGGTGGAGAGTGGGGGGGGGTGGGATGAGCCATTGCCGGTCAGGATCTGCAGAGGGAGGGGCCATCTTGGTCGGCAAGGGTGAGTTGCACCGATGAGGGCTAACTCAAGCAGGAATGTCATTCAGCAGTGGGCGGGCACGGTGGCGCAGCGGTAGTGTTGCTGCCTTACAGCGAATGCAGCCCGGGTTTGTTCCTGACTACGGGTGCTGTCTGTACAGAGTTTGTACCTTCTCCCCGTCACCTGCGTGGATTTTCTCCGAGATCTTCGGTTTCCTCCCACACTCTAAAGACGTACAGGTTAATCGGCTTGGTAAATGTAAAAAAATAATTGTCCCGAGTGTGTGTAGGATAGTGTTAATGTGCGGGGATCGCTGGTCGGCACGGACCTGGTGGGCTGAAGGGCCTGTTTCCACGCTGTATCTCTAAACTAAACTAACTTTCATTGCAAAAGGATTTGAGTATAGGAGCAGGGAGGTTCTACTGCAGTTGTACAGGGTCTTGGTGAGACCACACCTGGAGTATTGCGTACAGTTTTGGTCTCCAAATCTGAGGAAGGACATTATTGCCATAGAGGGAGTGCCAGAGAAGGTTCACCAGACTGATCCCTGGGATGTCAGGACTGTCTTATGAAGAAAGACTGGATAGACTTGGTTTATACTCTCTAGAATTTAGGAGATTGAGAGGGGATCTTATAGAAAGTTACAAAATTCTTAAGGGGTTGGACAGGCTAGATGCAGGAAGATTGTTCCCGATGTTGGGGAAGTCCAGGACAAGGGGTCACAGCTTAAGGATAAGGGGGAAATCCTTTAAAACCGAGATGAGAAGAACTTTTTTCACACAGAGAGTGGTGAATCTCTGGAACTCTCTGCCGCAGAGGGTAGTTGAGGCCAGTTCATTGGCTATATTTAAGAGGGAGTTAGATGTGGCCCTTGTGGCTAAGGGGATCAGAGGGTATGGAGAGAAGGCAGGTACGGGATACTGAGTTGGATGATCTGCCATGATCATATTGAATGGCGGTGCAGGCTCGAAGGGCCGAATGGCCTACTCCTGCACCTAATTTCTATGTTTCTAAAACAGCAGAATGGGATTGAGATGGGATTGAGAGGGGTGGGCGGTGGTGGGGGGGTGGGGGGGGGCGTGAAAGTCAGCATGTCCGCTTCACATCCCGACTGTAATCAACATAACCAGGGCTGGTGAACCTTGCCAGGGGCGTAGGGACTGGCAGGATCTTCCCTCACTCCAGTCACTGGCACTGAATGTGGCAATGGACCGATGTGTCCCCCCACCGAGTAACTCAGCGGGTCAGGCAGCATCTCTGGAGAGAAAGAATGGGTGACGTTTCGGGTCGAAACACTGCAGGCTTTCCTCACTGCCCACCCCCCCCCCCCCCTCCCCCCCCCCATCCCACCCCAATGCCCCAGCAATCTGCAACTCAGCCTCGCCCCACCCCTCGTCCACCCCCCTCCACCCTGCCCTTCCACCTCAGCACCTTTCACTCTCCCCCCCTCAATCCTCCACGCCAGCCCGCTTCACCCCCCTCCACCCTCCCCTCTTCTCCACCCTCCCCTCACCCCTCCACTCACCCCTTCACCCTCAGCCATGATCATATTGAACGGCGGTGCAGGCTCGAAGGGCTGAATGGCCTACTCCTGCACCTAATTTCTATGTTTCTATGTTCTATGTTTCTATCCCTCTTCACCCTCCACCCCCTCCCTCCACTCCGCTCCCTCGCCCCCTCTTTGCCCTCCCCCCCCTCACCCTCCTTTTCCACTTCCCCCTCTCCCTCCACACATCCCCCACTTCACGGGCCGAAGGGCCTGTTCCCGTGCTGTTCTGTGCTCCATATGTCAGAGTGGGCAGATTCACAGGTCAGGTTCATTGTACGTCAAGGATATTGGTCGACCAAAAGTGTTTCTTCAAAAAGACACCTGGACAGATAATGGATAGGAAGGGTTTAGAGGCATATGTGCCAAATGCAGGCAAATGGGACTCGCCCCGAATGCCAACTTGGGCAGGTGGGCTGAAGGGCCTGTTTCCAACCGACTTTGAGAGTTAGCAGAGAATCTATGGGCTGAATGGCCTCATTGCCGTAAGGAAGTAGGGAAGACTGGGGGGACTTAAGGGCCTGTCCCACTTGGCAATATTTATCGGCAACTGCCGGCGTTGTTGACTGGCGTATCACGGTCGCTGAAAGATTTTGAACATTTCAAAATCCAGCGGCGGCAAAAAAAATGTTGCGGCACTTGAGGAGACACCGCGCTCGTGTCAATATACGTCATCACGCCGCGTCACGTGACCCGTTACGTCAGTCAGTGATGCCGGCAGTCGCCGGAAAACATCACCAAGTGGGACAGCCCCCCTACACCCACTTTTATTCTGGATTCCCTTATTATGTGTTAATTTAGTTGTTAATTTGGTTTGAGTCCCACTGTGGCACCTGGGCAATTCTACTGCAGTAATTAAATCGATGTGGAATCAGACAGCTGATATCAGAGAGGGTGGCCAAGCACCAGCAGACTGTTTGCAGAAACACATCTGGTTCATAAATATCCCTTGGGAATATTCCCACCCTGACCTATATAGAACATAAAACAGCACATTAAACGCCCTTCAGCCCACAACGACCATGCCAGGTTAAACTAAGATAGACACAAAAAGCTGGAGTAACTCAGCGGGACAGGCAGCATCTCAGGCAGAGAGAAGGAATGGGTGACGTTTCGGGTCGAGACCCTTCTTCAGATCAAAGATCCTATAGCGGAGCAAGATAGACCACTCCTGCTAAATGCAATGGCTGACGGAGCGGAACGTGGGCCTTTTTTCATCCATTTCAGTAACCCGACCCGCAGTGTAATCAACGTTGCGGGGGAACAGTTCGTGTCAATAAATTATAATTCTGAAAATGAGGAGAAGATTTTTACCAAAGCACTTTTATTTTTACGAGGATGTTTCCGTAACCGGCTTCCGTCTCCGCACTAGTATCTTTGCTCCGCTACGGGATCTTTGGTGCGGAGACGGAAGCCGGTTACGGAAATGGGGCAGAAAATCACCCATGAATCTGCCCTTGACCGTACTACGTCTTTTTCCTCGAGTGATCTATCTTGCTCGCTGTAGGATCTTTGCTTCAGACTGGTTAGGGATAAGGGAAAGGAGAGATATAGACGAGAGATGTGGAGAGATAAAGAACAATGAATGAATGGAAGGATATGCACAGATGTAACGATGATAAAGGAAACAGGCCGTTGTTAGCTGTTTGCTGGGTGACAACGAGAAGAGGGATCTAGTGCATAGATTTGAGGGAAGTGAGGAGAGGAGGTGGTGGGTTAAGAGGGTGGGGGAGGGGTTGGCAGAGTTGGTTCTGTGCTGTACCAACGGTCGGGGTAAGCAGGGGGCGGGAACGTGGAACAGTTGGACACGGCAACAGGCCCTTCGGCCCACATTGTCTGTACCCAACATGGTGCCAAGGTAAACAAATCTCCTTTGCCTGCACGTGATCCATATCCCTCCATTCCCTACGTACCCATGTGTCTATCTACACGCCTCCCAAACGCCACTATCGTATCTCCTTCCACCACCACCCCTGGCAGCACGTTCCAGGCACCCACCGCCCTCTGTGTAAAAAGACATGCCTCCGCACATCTCCTTCCAACTGTGTCCCTCTGACCTTAGAGCGATGCCCTCTAAATGGCGAGCGACTGGGCAGGGTCAAGTTCCACGTGACCTAGGGGTCCTTGTTCATGAATCACCGAGAGACATCATGCAGAGGAAGTAGGTGATTAATTGGGCAGACGGTATGTTAGCCTTTGTAATTACAAGTTTTGAATGCACGAATAATGTGGTCATAGTGCAACTGTATACAGAGCCTTACGGGGCTGTCCCACTTAGGCAAATTTTTTCGGCGACTGCAGGTGACTGTCACAGTCGTAGCAGGTCGCTGAAAAAGCGGAGACTGATCCCTCCTCCCCCCCCCCACGACAATGTCTACGACAAGCTACAACAAGCTAGGGCAAGCCACCGATGGCCCATTAGGAGGTCCACCTATGACCACTCCTACGACAGCCTACAACCACACAGGCGACAACCAAAGTCAAACTACGTTCCCCCGCGACAAGCTACGGCACACCTACGACAGGAGAAGACAAGCTGTGACAAGCCCACTGTCGCTGAAAAGTTTTGGAACATTTCGAAATCCAGCATCGACCCGAAAATTGTTACGGCTCTTTAGGCGACTTGAGGAGACGACTCACGACCATACAGGCGCCACGCCCGCCGCGGCCATGTGGCGGCAGCCTAGTCGCCTGTAGTCGGTGAAAACATCGCCTAAGTGGGACTGAGACTGCCCGCGGGGTATTGTAGACAACTCTGTGTCTCCGCAGTTGCAATAAGACTTCCTTATCCACAGGAATAGTGAAAGGCTTGGATAGAGTGGATGTGGAGAGGATGTTTCCACTGGTGGCAGAGTCTAGGACCAGAGGCCACAGCCTCAAAATTACAGGACGTTGCCTTAGGAAGGGGGTGAGGAGGAATGTCTTTAGTCAGGGGGTGGTGAATCTGTGGAATTCTGTGGAGGCCAAGTCAATGGATAATTATAAGGCAGAGATAGGTAGATTCTTGATTAGTACGGGTGTCAGGGGTTATGGGGAGAAGGCAGGAGAATGGGGTTAGGAGAATGAGATAGATCAGCCATGATTGTATGGCGAAGTAGACTTGATGGGCTGAATGGCCTAATTCTGCTCCTATCACATTGACTTAGGAAGCACTCCATTAAAAAGGCTGTCATTATCATCAAAAACCCACACCACCCCAGCCACACTGCTACAAGTAGGTAGAGAAGCAAGAGAACCGTGACCTCCAGGTTCAAGAACAGCGTCCGATAACTGCCTTTTCCACTCCAACTGGATTGGCGCGGCCATTCCTGCCGGAGACCGGACCAGAGCTTCAGCGGCGGCGCAGCGCTGGATACATCGCGGAGCGGGGCGATGCCTTACCTGGGATCGCCGTTTGAAGCCCCGGAGTGTTGGGCCCGCTGCTTCAACATCGTGGAGCTGTGGTATGTGGAGCTCCCAGCCGCGGGCGGCGCTGACTTCAACATCGCGGAGTCGAGGATCCCTTTGCCGAGGACCGTCAGCGTTGAATCTCCGCCCAGCTCGGCCTGTGGACATTGGGAGCCGCAGCCTCCAGTAGGAAGTGGCCGATTCGGAAGTCCAAGCCCCTGAGAGTGTTCTTCCATTCCGACGTCGGAGTTCCATCATCCCGGCAAGAGGGCCTGAACATCGGACCTCCCGTAGCGGCGACTGATGGGTGAACATCAAAGAGGAAGATGACTGAACTTTGGTGCCTTCCCTCACAGTGGGAAATGTTGATTCCGCTGTGCGGGGATACTTATGTTATAGACTATATAACCATATAACCATATAACCATATAACAATCACAGCACGGAAACAGGCCATCTCGGCCCTACAAGTCCGTGCCGAACAACTTTTTTCCCCTTAGTCCCACCTGCCTGCACTCATACCATAACCCTCCATTCCCTTCTCATCCATATGCCTATCCAATTTATTTTTAAATTATACCAACAAACCTGCCTCCACCACTTCCACTGGAAGCTCATTCCACACCGCTACCACTCTCTGAGTAAAGAAGTTCCCCCTCATGTTACCCCTAAACTTCTGTCCCTTCATTCTGAAGTCATGTCCTCTTGTTTGAATCTTCCCTATTCTCAAAGGGAAAAGCTTGTCCACGTCAACTCTGTCTATCCCTCTCATAATTTTAAAGACCTCTATCAAGTCCCCCCTTAACCTTCTGCGCTCCAGAGAATAAAGACCTAACTTATTCAACCTTTCTCTGTAACTTAGTTGTTGAAACCCAGGCAACATTCTAGTAAATCTCCTCTGTACTCTCTCTATTTTGTTGACATCCTTCCTATAATTGGGCGACCAAATTGTACACCATACTCCAGATTTGGTCTCACCAATGCCTTGTACAATTTTAACATTACATCCCAGCTTCTATACTATCGTGTTCTGTGCTCTTATTTTTTTTATTCGTATGGCTGTACGGGGAATAAAAGCGTATTGTTGTCTCTGCACTTGTCCTCTGCACAATGACAATGAAGTTGAATCTAATCTAATCTGATCTAATCTTTTATTGTCACGTGAACCGAGGTACAGGACATTCCTTTTATGCCTACAGTTCAGTACCAGATGACAGACGTTGTGCTTTTTCATCGTAACTCAAGTTCAAGATCAAGTTTACATTCATTGTCACATACACCAAATGGTGCAGTGAAATCTGAGTTACCCCCCATACAGCCATATGAATAAAAATGAACACAATACACGATAGATCTTAACATAAACATCCACCACAGAGGAACCAACATTTCTCACTGTGAGGGAAGGCATTAAAGTGCAGTCATCTTTGTTCTCCCGTGGTCGGGGTTTATCAACCCTCCGCAGTCAATAGACAATAGGTGCAGGAGTCGGCCATTCAGCCCTTCGAGCCAGCACCGCCATTCAATATGATCATGGCTGATCATCCCCAATCAGTACCCCGTTCCTGCTTTCTCCCCATATCCCCTGACTCCACTATTTTTAAGAGCCCTATCTAGCTCTCTACTGAAAGCATCCAGAGAACCGGCCTCCACCGCCCTCTGAGGCAGAGAATTCCACAGACTCACCACTCTCTGTGAGAAAAAGTGTTTCCTCGTCTCCGTTCTAAATGGCTTACTCCTTATTCTTAAACTGTGGCCCGTGTTTCTGGACTCCCCCAACATCGGGAACATGTTTCCTGCCTCTAGCGTGTCCAAACCCTTAATAATCTTATATGTTTCAATAAGATATCCTCTCATCCTTCTAAACTCCAGAGTATACAAGCCCAGCAGCTCCATTCTCTCAGCACATGACAGTCCCGCCATCCCGGGAATTAACCTTGTAACCACTACGGACGGCCCGATGTACAGGCCCTCTCGCCAGGACGATCGGAACTCCGGCATCGGAATGGAGGAATGCACTCAGTGGCTTGGCGTTTCCGAATCGGCCGCTTCCTGCCAGAGACCGCGGCTCCCGATGTTAAAAGGCCACAGGTCCGAGCTGGGCGGAGCCTCGGCAAAAAGATCCCAGGCCTCCGCGACATTAAAGCCAGCGCCGCCCGCAGCTGGAAGCACCGCAAACCACAGCTCCACCATGTTAAAGTCAGCAGGCCCAATACTACAGAGCTTGAACACAGGCGATCCCCGGCAAGGGCTTGCCCCGCTCGGCGATGGTAATACCGCTCTGTGCCCGCTGCTGAAGCTCTGGGCCGGTGCCCGGTAGGAAAGGCCGCGCCAATCCGGTTGGTAGGCCGCGAGGGGCCGCGAGGGTGGGGGGGGGGGGGGGGGGGAAGACACGACACGGCAAAAAGACGCATCTCCGTCCCGGTAAGTGACTGCAAAATGGTTTCCCTCTATCCCCCCCCCCCCCACTGCCCCCCACAGAAGACATACTAAGAAACATTAAAACATACATTTAGACCAGTGGTTCCCAACGTTTTTTTGGCCATGCCCCACCTAATCACCTCTAAAATCCTGATGCCCCCCCCCCCCCCCCCCCCCCCCCCCCCCCCCCCATCCGGTGATATATAATTCTTCTCATTTAAAAAGTGAACTCCGTTTCAGCTGAAGAAGCTTAAAACGCCAATACCTTGGTTTAAACAAGCATCAAAAGAACACGGCATCCATGAAAAAGAAACATGAAATAAACAAAAGACAGTTAAAGTTCTGAGCAAGAAATTACTAAAATATTGTTAAAAAAAAGAAAAAAACATTAGGTGGTATTAAAATAATAATAATTACTAATATGATAATAAAAGAGTATTCACAGGTAATAAAGAGAGAACATTTCTATATTAGAATAATCTCTTATTTTTAAGGGCGCTCAAATTCCCCCCTTAAAAATCAAATTGCCCCCCTGTGGGGCGTACACCCCACGTTGGGAACCACTGATATAGACGCACTTAAAAATAACCAAAAGGGTGAAAGGACTAGTGAGCTGCAGGCGAGGCAGCCTCCGGATGGAAGATGTATGTGTAACACAATATTCTGCACCCTGGTACTGTTCTCCTTGCATTAATTGCTTTTTGCATCCATGGCAGACAGGGAGAGGCTTCAGAGGGTAACCAGGACAGCGCAGAGGATCATTGGCTGCCCTCTCCCCTCCCTGATGGACATCTACACCTCCCGCTGCCTTAGCAGGGCAAAGAAGATCATCAAAGACAGCTCCCATCCTGCGTTTGGACTGTTCGACCTGCTGCCCTCTGGAAGGCGCTATAGGTGCATCAAATCCAGGACAAACAGACTCAGGAATAGTTGCTTTCCGAGAATTATATCTACTATAAATTCAAATTCACACATGTACTGACTACACCGCCCAACACGGACTTCCATCTGTATATATGTATATATGTATGTAGCGCCGCAGAATTTGTGCACCTATTCCCCCCCCCCCCCCCCCCTCCCTCTCCCTTCTGTTTTTTGTTTTTTTTCTGTTTCTTGTTTTTTGTGCTAAATTGTATGTATGCACTGAGTACGAGCAGCTTTCAGTTTCACTGTACATGTATAGTGACAATAAATGGCATATCTATCTATATCTATTACCTGTTGTACTTGTGCGTGGCGGGATTGCACTCGTGTCTCGTATGACACGGCGCTCCCAGCTCTAGTGGTTTTTCCAACGGTGGCTTGTAAATGGCCGCACTGAAGTGTTGCAACCATGAAGATCGGGGTGCGGGTAGGGGGCAGTAACAGATGCCCATTAAATGCCAGTCTTCCCGGTGAAGTCACATTTTTTCCATACAAAATGCTTTTATTCAGAACAAACAAAAATACATAGTAACATGATCAGAGAATGCCTATATTGGCATTTTACAAACAAATTCATATATCGCCATCTTTATCAACAATACACTCGACCTCCCCGCGGCGACCAGCATTCACGGAAAGCCTCCAGAGTCCCCGTGGTCACCGCTTGTTCCCTCTCCAGGGACACACGAGCACGGACGTACTGTAGGCCCGGAAACGGGTCAGGCAGCCGACCCCAGCGTGACCATCGACCGCCCGCTGCCTGGACCCGCCAATGGCCATCTTGGCCAGGCCCAGGAGCAAACCGACAGGGAGATCCCACCTTCCCGACCGGCCCCTCCCCACTCCCTGCCCTGTGTCCAAGCACCAGGATCGTGGGACTAAAATGCAGACAAAACTTGAGGAGCCGCCCCTTCAGATAGTGGTACAGGGGCAGCAACGTCTCACACTCCATGTACACGTGGAACACGGTCTCTTCCTCCCCGCAGTAGTGACGGGCGGCTGGCGAGTCCGTGAACCGGCTCAAGTACCTGTTACAGGCCACAGCCATGCGCAACACTCTCCACCCCAGGTCCCCGATGTATAGGGGGCGCCACATCCCCCTGGGATGAAGGGATGGAGAACCAGCGGGCAGAGAGCAAGGTTTGCCGCTGAGCCGGCCGGTGATGGTCATCGAGTCTGTCAGTCTGCCCGTCGGACAGAGGTAGCCAACAGTGCTCGCTGCAAACATCTGGCGGAGGCGGCAGGCGGTTCTGCTGAAGAGGAAGCCGGAGCGGCCTGGAGCAGCTCCTGGCACACGATGCCTCTTCACACCAAGGCTCCACATGCCCCATCGCCTCACTCAAAGGCTCTCCTGATTAAAGTAATGAGGTGCAGGCAATCATTAGAGATGTTGTGGGGAAGTGGCCTGTGCCTTCCAGCAAGCGAAACATCAGCCTGCAACCTCCTCTGGCTCCCCGCACCACCACAACAGATGGGCCCTTATTACAATTTGGGGCACTGATGTTGTCTGGGCAAATTTCTTAATCACACAAGCAAGGACTGAGCTTGTTTACAATCTGCCGTGCACAGTGGCGAATTAGCCCACCAACATGCACATCTTTAGGATGCAGGAGGGAGCTGGAGAATGTGGCAAGCATTGTAAAAAGGTTTGGATGGTGGGATTCTTGCCAGAGAAGGTTCACCAGTGATTCCTGGGATGTCAGGACTTTCATATGAAGAAAGACTGGATAGACTCGGCTTGTACTTGCTAGATTTTAGAAGATTGAGGGGGGATCTTTGGCCCTTCGAGCCAGCACCGCCATTCATTGTGATCACGGCTGATCGTCCCCTATCAATAACCCGTGCCTGCCTTCTCCCCATATCCCTTGATTCCACTAGCCCCTAGAGCTCTATCTAACTCTCTCTTAATTCCATCCAGTGACTTGGCCTCCACTGCCCTCTGTGGCAGGGAATTCCACAAATTCACAACTCTCTGGGTGGAAAAGTTGTTTCTCACCTCAGTCTTAAATGACCTCCCCTTTATAGGTACAATGCAAATCTTGCTCGCAGCAGCATCACAAGGCTAGGTTTATGAAGGGGCGAGAGTGCGGTGACCATCCTCTTCGGGCCAGTGCAGGGGTGCGAGCGGGGGGGCAGGCTAGAGTGGCTGAGTGGCCTCTGGCATCCTGCTTCCAACGCTCTGATACCTGGAACTGTAAAGGATTTGCACATAGAACTCAAGACACATAAAAACATAAATTACATAAAACATTTAAAAAAGCCAATGCCAAAAAAATTTCAAAGGCGTACATCTGCTTCTCGATGGCCTCCTTTCAGCCGGTGTTGTGCTCAACCCATATTACCGTTCGCAGGAGTTCCCACGGTACCCGTAAGAGTCATTACGGATATCGCATGGATATCGCACTGGCATCTGCGTTCATACAATGTTGCAACGCTGCTCAAGTCACTCTTGGAGAAATTCAAAAATGTTTGAATTTTCTCCCGACCTTAACAAGTTACACGACTACCTGCCGTTAGCGCCACGGAGGTCCTCGGTGGTCCACGAATGCCGTACTGTTATCGCAGGAGGTTCCCACGATGTTAAACTCTTGTTAAGTCTTGCGTCAGGTCGCACCGTGAGAAAGCCCTTTAAGACTGTGGCCCCTGGTTCTGGACTCGCCCAACGTTGGGAACATTTTTCCTGCGTCTAGCTTGTCCAGTCCTTTTATAATTTTATATGTTTCTATAAGATCCCCCTCATCCTTCTAAACTCCAGTGAATACGAGCCTAGTCTTTTCAAATCTTTCCTCATATGACAGTCCCGCCATCCCAGGGATCAATCTTGTGAACCTGCGCTGCACTGCCTCAATCACAAGGATGTCCTTCCTCAAATTAGGAGACCAAAACTGTACGCAATACTCCAGATGTGGTCTCACCAGAGCCCTATACAACTGCAGAAGATCCATGGTTGCCATAATATTTATTGCATTTTTGATTATTATATATTTATCTGCACTTCATTCAGAATGGAATTTCTCACGCACAGAGGGTGGTGGGTGCCTGGAACTCGTTGCCAGGGGTGGTGTTGGAGGCAGATACAACCATGGCGTTTAAGAGGCTTTTAGATAGGCACATGGATATTAGATTAGATTATTACTTTATTAATCCCCTTATTCAGGGGAAATTCAGATGTCCTTGCAGCACACTAATAAAAATACAACATAACATTCAAGAAGTTTAACATTAAAACATAAAACATCCCCCACAGAGCTTCCCACTGTGGGGGAAGGCACAGAGTCCAGTCCCCACCCTCTTGTCCACCCAGAGTCAGGCCTATTGAGGCCTCCACAGTCGCCATTACGGGGCCCGATGTTCCCGGCCGTTCTCGCCAGGTGATGGCACTCCGGCGTCGGTAGAACCCTCAGCGGCTTGGGGCGCCAGGAACGGCCGCCCTCTTACCGGAGACCGCGGCCTCCAGGCCAACAGACCGCGCTGGACGGAGCTTCGCACAGATCACACACTGGCGATCTCAGCGAAAGATCCCAGGCTCCGGG